>NW_026652280.1:2293396-2310896 GCF_009828535.3 Hylobates moloch | reverse complement strand
GTCATTTTAATGTCTGTCTGTAGTCTACATGGTATTTGATAGAATCTTATTTATTTCCCAACCTTTGAATACATGGAATATTTCAAAAAATCAAGAAAATTCTTTATTACCTAGAACTTCCCATTGTATTGAATGATTTCTTTAGGAAAAAGGCTCTAGAATTTAAGGAGTTAGAGTGTTGCAATAAAGACTACTTGCTGCGGAGTGATTAAGAACGTAGGCTTCGGCTTTAGACCTACCTAGTGTCTCCATTTACTCCTTGTGCCATACTGAATAAGATAGTTAACCAATTGAAACCTCAATCTCATCACCCTTATAATCAGAAGATTATTAGTACTAACCTCATAAGCTTGTGAAAATTAAATGAGATGATGCATGCAGCTAATTTACACAGTCCCTATGCTTAGAAGTTATACAGAAAATGTAGCTATTAATAAGAAAGTACTCAACAGTGGGACTCCACCAGCTGCACCGCTGCCAGCCATGACCATGCAAAGCTGCCCGTAATTCTGCCAGAATTATGGACTAGAAAGTGACCGCCTTGGAGTGACCTGCTCAGTGATGTGCCTTCCTGCTCATTGAGGGTTGAGGTCCCCCAACTTGGTTGACCAAAGAATTACACGACTTCATATAATGAATCAGAACCTCTCAGGGTGCTTCCAGGAATAGACATTTTTTAGCAAATACCCTATATTTCTGAAAATCAAATCAAATCTGGCCTCCTTGCTGCCTAAGCCAGGCACCTCCAATTTTTATTACTTTTTTATTATTTTTATACATTTGCTAAATTTTTACTACATTTTTCAAAACGGCATTTAAACACTGCTATTAACCACCATAAGCAAATCTCGCCTGTGCATGGCCTTCAGTAACTCAGCGTGTGCTCTTCTGCTTCGTAGCCCCTGAACTCTCAGAGCTGTCCTGTGAGTTCCTCGCTGCCCTCGTTTGGTAGGTGAGAGCTGAAATCCAGCAGATAACATGACTTTGCCATCACTAAGGTAGAAAATGGCACATTCAAATCCCCTCGCAATGAGGCTTGAGAAGAAAATCGACAAGTGTACCAAAGTCCGTTGGATCGTGGAAATTTGACATATTTAATTAACATTAAAAAATGATTTCACACGCATGGGTCACTTAATATGCCTTTACAACTCACTTGAAAGGACAGTATGCTCATTACAATGAGGACAAAACTATTTGGAAAATAATTGTGTAAGATGGAGATGTTTCCACAGCAATAAATGACAATGTCTATAGCCAGTTGTGTCAGCAACGGGAAGAAGGTGAAGTCTACGGTGACTTCACAGCGTTCATTCTGCTTAAGTGAAATGTCCTGTGCACCTGCTGTCCCTCATGTGATTGAAATAATCATTGTTTCCAGGTGTTTCTGACACCTCAGAAACAGCGAGATTGTGGCCATTCCAACCTTCCAACCACCAGCTCATGGGCACTTGGCTCACAGAGGCCTCCCCTGCCTCCCTGGGCTACCTCCTATCCTAAGTTAGCTGCCACCGACACCCTCGGTTTTTATTGCAGAATTTGCTTTTCTTTTTTTAAACCATCTCCAAGGCTGGAGTACATTGGCGCAATCATGGGTCACTGCAGCCTCAACCTCCTAGTCTCAAGGGATCCTCCTGCCTTGGCCTCCCAAGTAGCTAGGACCACAGCTGCACCACCACCATGCGCAGCTCATTAAAAAAAAAAAAATGTTTTGTAGGGACGGGGTCTCCCTGTGTTGCCTAGGCTGGACACAAATTTTAACGTAAGCCATTTCTGACTCTATCTTGGGTTCATATAACTTGCCACCTTAGGACACATAAATATTACTTTAGCTTCATGATTAGAGTAAACCCATGACTCCTGTTTTTGTCTCTGCGGCTAAATTGCCTTTGACTTTGAAAGTCTTGGTGACAAATCTGCAAAACAAACGGGTTGTACCAGACAGGATTGGATGTTCCTCCTAATTCTGACTTTCTGTGAATCCTGAAGTCATTCCTAAACAGAATCTTCATTCTAATTTTATTTTTAAAAAGGTAGCAAGCAAATCCTAGCAGCAACACTAGAAATGTCTTTTGAAAACATCTTGTCTGTGGTATCTTTAGATAGAACGTAGGCAGCCAAATTCCCTTCACAGTCAACACTGCGCTTCTGGGGGATGAGAAACGCTGTTCAGAATGAAGTCCCTGAAGCCCCACACCTTCTCTGCCTCCACAGCACGACTGACTGTTTTTACTTGATTGTATTTACTAAAGCAGGCAAGTGAGGTACACAGTTCAGAACAATCTCCGACACTGAGGATTGAAACCTAAGAAGGCTTTCAGCCAACTCAATTTACTGGAAAAAAATCTATTGCCAAATACACCCAATATCTCCAGCATTTTGGTTTAGAGATGCTTTATTGTGTTTGCTCATTCATTTATTTATATATGAATTCATTTTTATTATCGAATTTTATGGTCTCAATTTCTCTGCTCTCGTTTATTAATCCCTCCATTCTTTTTTGTAAATCATGGTGCTTATGTGCTGACAAAGCACTAGCTTTCTTGCCTAATTTTATAAACTGTTCAGCCGTGCCCTTATCCACTGTTTTCTTTTAATTATGTATTCTTGTTAACCTCCGTACGCATTCAAAGTTACAGATTGCCATTGACACAGTATTAATTAAAGCATATAATTTATGACATTGGAGCTTGAAATTAATAAGTGACAATACAATTACATGGCTTGCCTAATTGTCCTTCAGTAATATAAAGATTGACATTTGAAGCAGCATTAGAAGCTGAAAGCACTCATAAACTCACAATAGCTTTGAAAGTAATCACAAGAGAATCTAAAGAAATCATCCCCATTTCCAGGGACAGAATACTGGGCAGTTAAGTGGAGGGCAATTATCTTTTCTCTTTTTATTAACAGTTTGAATCTATGGGGGAAAGTTCGCTTTATTAATTGAAAAGTAGCTTGTATTGTATTTAATTTGTGTTGCACAAAACTTTGAATAAATTGTGAACAAAGCCCCTTGTCCTTTGGTTGTCTTTAAGTTCGTCTTTGTCACTTCTGTGTTACTTGTTGTAATTTCCTTGTCCACGTCATTTTTCGTGTCTTCAGATGGAAGCAATGCTAAACATGTATTGTTTTGTTTTTTTCTGACTGATCATTTCCGAATCTGGTGATTTGACATAGTGTCAGCATCCATTCAAAGTGCAGTCTTACTTTCTGGAATATCCCATGATACCAAAATAAGTCATGACTTGTATATTCATTCCCTGGTTCAAGGACTGTCTCCATCAAAGACAGCTTTCTCCTAAGTTCTGATGGTCTTCTGAAGGACAACACCCCCGTCTAAATATTGCATCGACCCAAATGGGTCAGAAAGTGGACGGTTCAGAAAAGCTGATGAATACAGAGCCCTGTGTTATAGCTGGGTCCATTGGAAAGGGCTCCTCGCCACTGAGCTCATAGCCTAAAATACACAATTACTCCTCCAAGTTTGAACTTGGAAATTGAGTAAGAGAGATAAAGGTTTCCTAACATTTTGAAAAGCATAATGTATGGTAAGAAAAACATTATTTACGGGTCAACAAATGATGAGCAAATACTTTGCATTAATATCTATTATACACAGAGTAAAATATATTCACAAAATACATCAAAACACATGCGTATGTAGTGTGTATGTATCTGTTTGTGTGTGCGTCTGTACGTGTGTGTATGTGTATATGTGTTTCTGTGTGTTTATGTGTTTCTGTGTATGTACGCGTGTGTGTCTATGTGTTTGTGTTTGTACTTGTGTATGAGTCTGTATATATGTGTGTCTATGTGTATCTGTACTTGTACATGTGTCTGTGTAGATGTGTGTGTCTGTGTGTGTTTGTACTTGTGTGTGTATATGTGTGCCTGTTTGTGTGTGTCTGTACTTGTGGGTGTCTGTGTGTTTGTGTTTGTACTTGTGTGTGAGTTCATATATATGCATGTCTGTGTGTGTATTTGTACTTGTACATGTGTCTGTGTCTATGTGTTTGTGTGTGTAAATGTGTCTGTGTGTGTTTGTACCTGCATGTGTGTCTCTGTGCCTGCATTTGTCTGTGTGTGCATCTGTGTGCATCTGTGTGTTTGTGTGTATGTGATGTGTGTGCACGCCCTGTGATCTTGAAAAGGTGTGCTGTTTTTGTGTGTCTGTGTGTGCCTCTGTGTGTTTGTTTGTATGCAATGTGTGTGCATCTGCAATCTTGGAAAGTTGTGCTGTATTTATGTGTGTGCTTGTGTGTGCCTCTGTGTGCTTGAGTATGTATGATGGGTGTTCACACCCTGTAATCTTGGAAAGGTGTGCTATATTGGCTCTGGGACTCAGAGGTGTGGCACTAATTATTGCAAACATTTTCTTGAATGTTTTAGATTTATTTGATGTTTGTCTTTTTCTGTGTTTGAAATCGTAGGAAGTAAGTTCTCATTAAACTACCAGATTTCATTTAACCTCAGTATCTGTGGCACTGCCCTGCTGTGAGCAAAGCTGATGTCCCGACCCTTGCCACAGGCGGTGGAGAAAACACCTGCTCATGTCCTTCCCCCCATTCTCCCCTTATCAGATGCCCCCTTCATCCAGATGAGCTGTTAAACCTAGACTAATTTGGAATATTGGGGATGTAGTTTAACAAAGGAAAATCTAATTTTGACTTACACACTAAAATTGTTTTGGTATCTAACACAACAGAACAGAAAAGATGGGAACTGGTGTGCCTTTCTGCTGCTGACGAAGCACAAAGGGTGTGTGTGTGTGTGTGTGTGTGTGTGTGTGTGTGTGTGTATACATGTGTGCCTGTGTGTATGGAAACGCATGGACATGTTTGCACTAAAATAAAAGGAATCCCTACCCTTCTCCTTTATTTTTCTAAATCATTAAGGAAATGGACACTTCCTAGAGTCTGCAGCACTGTCATGTACCTCTGCAGCTGCAGTACATTCAATAATATGTCCTCCCTCTCTCCTATATCCTTCAAACCCGAATGAATTGTATTCAACGAATTGAATCCAAAGTAGTTAAAATGAAAACAAACCATACACAAACTTGACTTTGCGTTTTTTTTCTTTTTTGAGTGTTTGGTATTGAAATCGGAGCTTAAGGCTGAATCATAATAAAGACATTTAGGTGTTTCTTTTCTTTTTTGGGTTAGTGAAGTGGGTGTTATATTTTATTAATTGTGTGTTTATTATTTAAGGAATATAGCATGTGCCTTATTTTGTGTCTGGCTTGTTTTGCTAAACTGATGTTTGTGAAATTTATTCTTGCCCATGGACCAGTAGTTTCTTCCACTTCTTCGAGATTTAGTCTTCTACTTACAAATATATCCAAAGGGAAATTACTATGAAATGCCTATGTGTGGTTTGTTCTGTTTGACATTCATAGAACTATTTGAATATAGTTTAGTAGTCTTTGTCACACTGGTAAAATTACCTGCCACTATCTCTTCAAACATGGCTTCTATCTCACTCTTCTCATCTTTTTGAAGCTCCAATGGCATATTTATTAAATCTTTATACATTGAATTAAATGAGTCTTACGTTTTCTTCCTCGTTTTCTGTATTTTTTATTTCTGCGCTTTAATTTTTTATTGTAATATTTTATGCGTAAGGAGATATAAACCCAAACAGAAAAAACACTGTTCCATATAAACTCATTTAAGTTTTCAAAATGTATTTCATCACTTCCAAATTATCCAGAGGTGTCATATCGACTCTTGCATTTCACACATACCCTAGGATATCAATGGAGGCTTATTTTTCTTCTTATCTTCCTCCATATCCTCCTCCTCTATCTTTTTCTATTTTTGTAAAATTAAAATTGACATATAATTCACATAAACATAAAATGTATCCTTGTAAAGTGTATCATTCTGTGGTTTAGTATAGCCACGAGGTTGTAAAACCACCTACTATCGAATCACAAAGCATTTTCATCATCCTAAAAGGAAATTTCACAATCAGTAGTAATACCCAATCCCACCTTCCACCAGCCCCTGGCAACTGCTAATCCACTTTCTGTTTTTATTAATTCACCTTTTCTAGGCATTTCATATGAATGGAATCATACCATACGTGGCCCTTCGCGTCTGTCTTCTTTCACTGAGAATGCTATTTCCTGGGTTCATCCGTGTTGCAGCAGGTATAATAAATCATTCTTTTTATGGCTCCTTAATGTTCCATTTCATGAATGCCAGGTATTGTTTATCCATGCATCCAATAGATTGACATTTGGCTTATTTTTATGATTTGTCTATATGGTATAAAGTTCGAGTACAAGCTTTTGTACAAAGAGGTTTTTGATTGTTTTGGATACATATCTAGGAGTGGATTGTGGCATCATGTGGAAATTCTACATTAACTTTTTAGAAACTGCCATGTTGTTTTCCACATTGGCTGAAGCATTTTATATTCCTGCCAGCTGTACACATGAGGAGCCCAGTTCCTTTACATTCCCACAAACACTTTAATTTATTTTTGTTTTTATTACAATCATCATTGTGAATGTGATGTGGTATCTAATCTTCGTTTTTATTTGTATTTCCCTGATGATTAATGCTGTTTAGCATCTTTTTGTGTGTTTATATATTTTCTTTAGAGAAATATCTAAGTTCTTTTATTCACATTTTAATTGGGTTATTTGCTTTTTAATTGTTGAGTTGTAAGTGTTCTTTATATATTCTGGATATTAGGCCCTTATCAAATAAATTATTTGCTAGTATTTTTCTCATTCCATAAATTGTCTTTCCATTTCCTGGAATGATGGGTCCTTTGATGCACAAGAGGTTTTCAATTCAATGAAGTCTAATTTAGCTATTTTTCCTTTGGTTTCTTGTGCTTGTGGTATCATATATAAGAAACTGTTCCCAAATCCAAGATCATGTATATTTACACTTATATTCCTTCTAAGAGTTTTAAAGTTCTAGCTCTTATGCTTGGGTGTTTGATCCCTTGTAGTGATTTTTTGTATAGGGTGTGAGGTAGGGGGTCCAAGCTCATTCCTTTGCATGTGGATATCTAGTTGTCCTAGTACAATTTGCTGAAATGACAGTCTTTTCTTCATTAAATGGTCTTGGTGCTTTTGTCAAAATTCATATGTTCATAGATGTGAGAATTTATTTCTGTGTTCTCCTTTCTATCCCATTAGCCCGTATGTCTGTCTTTATACCAGTAAAAAACTGTCTTGGTTAATGTAACTTTGTAGTAAGTTTTAAAATCAGGAAGTTGGAATTATCCAAATTTATTTCTCATTTTCAAGATTGTTTTGGTTATTTGGAGTCCCTTGCATTTCCATATGAATTATAAAAACAGCTTAACCATATCTAAAAATATCACAATTTAAATTTTGATAGGAATTGCACTGAATCTATGTATCTGTTTGGAGGGTGCTGCCTTCTAATTTATGATACAGGATGTCTTTCTATTTATTTTTGATATTCTTTAATTTCTTTCAACAATGTTTTGTAGTTTTCTTTTTTTATTATACAGGTTTTGTAATTCCGGTTAAATTTTCTCTTAAAAATCTTTTATTTTATGCTATTGTAAATAAATTTTTTTAAGTTTCATTTTCAAGTTGTTCATTTCTAGTATATAGAAACACAACCGATGTTTGTATATTGACTTTGCATCCTGCAACTTTGCTGAATCGGTTTATTCACTCAGTTTTTGTAGATTCTTTAGAATTCTCTGTATATAAGATCATGTCATCTGTACATAAAGATAGCTTTGCTTGGCCAGGCATGGTGGTGCACACCTGTAATCTCAGCATTTTGTGGGTCTGAGGCAGGTGAATTGCTTGAGCCTAGGAGTTTGTGACCAGCCTGAGCAACATGGTGAAACCCTGTCTCTACAAAAAATACAAAAATTAGCTGGGCATGGTGGTGCAGGCCTGCAGTTCCAGCTACTCCAAAGGCTGAGGTAGGAGGAACACTACAGTGAGCTGTGATTGCACCACTGCACTCCAGCCTGAGTGACAGAGCAAGACTCTGTCTCAAAATATATATATATGACAAGTTTTACTTAATTCTTTCCAATCTGGATAACTTTTACTTTATTTTCTGCCTAATTTTCCTAGCTAGAACCTCTAGTACAATGTTAATTGGGGGAGCAACAACAGACATCCTTGTCTTATTCCCCATTTGGGGAAAATGTTTTCTGTCTTTAATCATTAAATAGGATGTCAACTGGGGTTTTCATAGATGTCCTCTATCATGTTGAGGAAGTTATCTTCTAGTTGGTTGATAATTATTTCTAGTTTGTTTTTATCATGAAAGAATGTTGAATGTTATCAAATGCTTTCTCTGTATCTATTGAGATAATTATATATTTTTTCCCATTATTCTAGTACTATGTTTTGTTACATACCATAACCAATATGAAATGCATTGATTGATTTTCCTATGTTAAACTAATTTTGCATTTCTGCTACTATTTTGTTGAGAATTTCTGCTCTATGTTCATAGCAATATTGTTCTGTTTTCTTTTGAAGTATTTATCTGGTTTTGGTATCAAGATAATAACTGGCCTCATAGAATGACTTAAAAACAACTCCTTCCACTTCTCATTTTTGGAAAAGTTTGAGAAGGATGGTGTTAATTTTTATTTAAAGATTTGATAAAATTTACCAGTTAAGCTATCTAGTCTTGGACTTTCTTTGTTTGAAGTTTCTTGATTAATAATCAATATTTTTACTAGTTATAAGTGTCTTCAGATTTCTATTTTGAGTTAGTCTTGAGATTTTATGTGTTTATAGGAGCTTGTTATATCATCTAGGTAATCTAATTTGTTGTTGCAAAATGGATCACTGTGTTCCTTTGTAATAATTTTTACCTCTGTAAAAATCAGTAGTCATATTCCTTCTCCTTTCATTCTTGATTTTAGTAATTTGAGTCTTTGCTGTTTTTTACATCATCTATTTAGCTAAATGTTCATCAAGTTTATCTTTTCAAAGAAGCAACTTTTGTTTCATTAATCTTTATCTATTGTTTTTCTATTCTCCATTTTGATTTTCTATGCTCTAATCTTTACTGTTCTTGTCTTTCTGCTTCCATTACATTTAGTTTGCTGTTCTTTTCTTGTTTACCAAAGTTAAAGACTATTGATTTGAAATTATTCCTTTTTCATGTGGGCATTTACAGTTACGAATTTCCTTCTGAGCACTGCTTTTACTGTATCCCATAAGTTTTAGTATGCTGTGTTTTTGTTTTTGTTTATTTCAAAGTATTTTCTAATTTTTTTGTGATTTCTTCTGTGACCTATTAGTTATTGAGGACTATATTTTTAAAGGTCCACATGTTTGTGAATTTTCTTCGTCATTGATTTCCAATTTTATTCCATTGTGATTGGAGAGCACACTTTGTAAGATGCTAATATTTTAAAAATTCCTTGAGTCTTGTTTTCTGGATGAACATGTGGTCTATCTGGCAGAAAGTTCTGTGTGCACTTGAGAAGCCTGTGGGTCTTGCTCTTGCTGGGTGGATTGTTCCCTAGATTTCTTCCTCCAGCTAAAGTAAGATTTCTTGCTCTTGGAACAAAAGGCAGAAGAAATGTTTAAAGTGTTTTCTTAAGGTCAGTTTGGTGAATAAGATGAAAGGAGGCAGCCCCATCTGCTGAACTTGTGGGTGTGGCCATGTGCTCCTTCGGTCCAAGGATCAAGCTTTGCTCTGAGATAATTTTCAATTCTAGTCTCCGTGCCTTCCCTGTCGGGTATCAATGAGCCCCATAAACTCAACTCTGCAACTCCCTCACAGCCCCTTAGTGTCTACCTTCTTGTGCTTCCCTGATTTCCTCTTGTTGGTGACCATCATAAGGGCACTCTGGCAACACCAAAGACCCTGGCTGCTATAATGACAACAGTGAGGCCAGTTGTCAAGAGTTTGATTCACAGGATGAGGGAGGGTGCATTTCATCCACTTAGAAAGAAGCATCTTAGTGACCATCAGGGGCTCTCGCCTCATGTGCACATGGAGGCTGCTGAAGCTCTGGAACAGTGATTTCTCCTCAACCCCCATCTGACATAGTAGCTGTTGTTGCCATGTCTGCCTCTAGGAAGGGTCTTCTATGACGTGCTTTGTCATTGCTCGCTCTGGAGAGAAGCTGTCCTGCAGCTGAGTGGCCACACACTTGGACATGTAGCAAGGAGAAGCTGCAAAAGTGCTGCTGCATCTCAGCAATTGAGCAACAAGTGCAAGGCAAGACCCCTCGTGTAGACACGATGCTGAGTGTGGAATAGCCCAGGCCTCCCTTGTCCAGGTGGCACATGCCCATCCCGTCTAACCCTCAGTACCCTGACTTCTGGTTGCATGCCAGGCATTCTTGTCCCCCAACCCCCACCACCCCTGCCGATAAGAGCAGACACGCACAGGCTGCCCCTGTCCAAGAAAGAAGTTCCCCAGACTCTGCATCCCCCGGCCGCTCTTGGGCCCTCTCTGGTAAGCTTTCACCAGGTCCTGAGAGCCCTGACGGTGCCGCCTTCTCCACAGCAATGTCAGCTTATCTGTGGGACCCATGAAGCTCTGAGTGGCGTGGGTGAGTGGAAGAGACAGAAACTGCATAGACTGGAGGAAAATCCAGAGGGCTCTGCGTGGAACTCAGTGCCTGGCTTCCAGGGTGAGCATTTCCAAACATACGTTGTCACTAAGGCCTTTTCTTTTCTATTCTTTTCTTCTTTATTTGTACAAATAATATTTGGAAGACATCAAAAAGTATAGCAGCTAAAGTTTATGAATATATGTATACTTGCATGATTATAATAGTAACCATTTCAAATAGTAATAATTATTCAATAACCCATTTCCCTCCTTTCTAAATATTGCCTGTCTTTGGACTTTCAGGCAGGAGAGACAAACTTCTACCTTGTGTAAGGGGCAGTGTTGGTTTCCTCCTCACCACGCTCAGCCCGCAGTGCTAAGGACGTGTTTCATGTGAATTAAGCCCTTGCTTTAGTACCTTGCACTGCTGCATCACGGCTGCAAACATGCAGGTCTTATAGAATGTTTATGTATAGATTATTTGTGCAGGTTCCTTTCATTTCATTAGAACTTCAGGTTTTCTCTCTTTTTCTCATTTCCATTTAGAGGGTCTTCTGACCCTCTTCTTTGTCATCAATTTCCAATAAAACTTTTTACAAAAACAAGCCTGAAAGCCATAGCTGGCAAATTCAATTTTTAAAAATGTTGATTAAACTATTACTTATGTTGATTACTGAAGGTCTTTGGCCATCCCTTAAATGCTGTACTCCTATCCCCTGCAGCCCAGCCTGGTGTTGGGATGAATCATCAGGGGCCATCCCTAGATGCTGACGTTTTGATGGTGAGTGTCAGGGATGGTCCTGACCACACCCTCATCCCTTCCTCTTGTTCCTGCCCTTCACAGTCTCCCCACTCTAGCTCCCTTTCTCTTGGTTCAAGAAAGACATTGGACATCACTGTGCTAGAACAGTTCACCTAGATGGGTTTCTAAGTCAGGAGTTATTTCAAACCACATCTTTGGTTTGCAGGGTCATAAAGCAGTGGTAAAGCAATTCTGTGCTTTCTGCTATTAGCAAAATGACTTAATTTACTGATTCCGAGTCTTTATTAAAACCCATTGTAGTGAACATGATGGACAAGTGTCCTCTCGTGGAATTCCTCAAAAACATGTTGATGCTTTTCAAAGCAAGTGGAATGTTAACTTAATACATGAAACGTCCTGGGAATGAAACTGTAAACTCAGTACAATAAACAATAAATGCATCTAGATGGAAAGATTCAGAAGTTAAGAACTGAGCTTTGAGGACTTTGGAGGCTGGAGTAAGGAGTTAATAACTGGCTCAGACTTGGGTAGGTCTTGGCTTGTTCTGCTGAGCAGAGCTGAGAGGATGGCGGATGTGCTGAGGCCCCTTTGAGGGTCTGGGAATGGACTTGGTCCATTGGCCACTGGTTGGTGTTAGCTAGCACTGGGTTGGATGGGAAGATCCCCAACCTCTACCCACTCCTTCTCTTCCATATGTCATATCATATAATCCATAGAAATCAATATGCCATATCGTATAATCCATAAAACTCAGGTTGCATATTAGGTTTGCTTTCCTGGGAGTGACAGCATTTATATGATAACAAACAAGAGAGAAAGACATGGTCCTCTGAGTCATGTGCAATTTAATTTCAAAGAAGGATGGCTGCACCCTGCGATCCTTTGAAAAATTGGAAGATGCTGACAACTTTATTTTCTTCCAGCATTTTCAACTCATGAGGCTTCTGGGGAGAAATATTCACCCTAAATTTGAATTGCTCTGGAGCCTCACAAAACTGGATAAAATTCTACTGACTGAAATAAATGTTCCTGACTCTACAGTCTCACAGGCACTACAAACAAACGGCTCTCCAGCTGGCGCTTGGCTGTCAAGGGAGGAGCAGGGAAAGGTAACAAATGCAGAAAACTTTCTTTCACATGAATAGGAGGCAGGTCCACAGGGAGTGTCTTATCAATATCCATTTCAACATATTTATATCCTAATCTCTCATATGTTTCCCAGGAATAAGTAAGATCTAACAAAGAAAACACATTCTATAAATTTAAAACAAAAAAGGTGATCAAATTTGGAGAAACAGCAACACAATGGACCGATCTATTATAGGAATTACAATTTCTATGGCTTCCTTCCTCCCTTCCTTCCTCCCTTCCTCCCTCCCTTCCTCCCTTCCTTCCTCCCTTCCTCCCTTCCTCCCTTCCTCCCTTCCCTCCTTCCCTCCCTTCCTCCCTTCCTCCCCTCCTTCCCTCCTTTCCTTCCTCCTCCTTCCTTCCCTCCCTTCCCTTCCTTCCTTCCTTCCTCCTCCCTTCTCCTTTCCCCTTCTTTCCCT
Organism: Hylobates moloch; assembly: GCF_009828535.3. Taxonomy (NCBI): domain Eukaryota; kingdom Metazoa; phylum Chordata; class Mammalia; order Primates; family Hylobatidae; genus Hylobates; species Hylobates moloch. Next base: position 2,298,042 of record NW_026652280.1, on the reverse strand, counting down.
CCTTCTTTCCTCCCTTCCTTCCCTACTTCCCTTCCTCCCTCTCTTCCTCCCTCCCTTCCTCCCTCCCTTCCTCCCTTCCTTCCTTCCTTCCTTCCCTCCTTCCTTCCACCTTCTGTCCATCTTTGTTTTTCCTTTAATACATAGCCCAGGGATCAATACATCTCTGAAAAGACAAAAAGGAGGACAGAAACAGCTGTAAGCATTGTGGTGTTGAGGCTGTAATCCTGGTGAATAATGCCGCTGTCATAACAGCGGGGATAATTTAATGCTGGCACTTAGCGACATGATAAATAGCTTGTCAGACATCGGCAGCGACAGAGTCGACGGAACTGCCCATGACAACTTCTGAAATATTAATCTTCCGTTTGATGGAGGCTGTGCTGGGAGGAGAAGTGCAGGAGGGCCAGCTGCAGGACACACTCAAATACAAGCAAGTGCTTCTATTTGGAGAACTTTAACACAAAGTTTTTTTGGTTTTTGCTTAAAAACATTTCATCTGTGAAGCAATGTCTCAAAGGTTGAAATACAGGTCCCCTTTAGAGAACATGATTTAATCTCTTTAAATGACTGAAGAATTTTTTTCATTTATGACATGCAACTGGGCACATATTTCCTTTTCTTTTCTCCCTTCCCAAAAGTTGTTTTTATCAAAATTTGACTAAAAGGAAGTATGTTAGAGTTTAAATATCTTATTATGGGGACTAATTAATATACCGCCTTTTACCTAGTAGCAACTTCCAGCTCATAAAAGGATGCACAGATTTTAATATATAAGAAAATTAGCTATAAACATACCTGTATGGCCTACTCTGCCAAGTGCTGGACAGGAATTTCCATTTTGTCTAATTTTAGTGTAAAATTGACAGTTAAGGTGGACCCTTATAGTTTCTATCTCATATGTATTTATTAGCTTGGTGCAAAAGTAATTGTGATCTTTCTTTTACTTTTAATGGCAAAACCGCAATTACTTTTGCACCAAGCTAGTACAATTGTCATATAGAAAACCAAACTTTACCTATTAGATATAATTTGGGGGCAAGGGTGAGTGAGGAGAGTGGAAGGGAAACTGTTTACAATAAATAATTTATAGTCTGTAATCCCCAAAAAGTTTTGAAATGGCCAAGAAGAATATGCATGATAAAAAATGAATAAGTTTTTTAAAATGTAAGTTAAAAGGGAGAAAAGAAAAGAATTTCTTTCACTATATGTTTTCCATTTCTTATGTATGTCTTTTTCTATTCCTCAAATAAGAGATTTGAGGCAGCATACACGAATATCAAAAATTACTGAGAGGAAATAAGTTGTAGGGAAGGAGAGTCGACACTCTTTGAAAAGCCAGTGGCATGTTTTAGGGTGTTGTGGAGGACAGGAGCACGCGACCCCATGGATGGTGTGGCTTCACGTGCGTTCCAGGTGGCCGCCCAACAGCCCCGCCCCAGCGCCCACTCTTTGCCCCATGACTGGGGCCTCGCTGATTCACTTTATTTACTCCAGCTAGGGAAACATTTGTAATACGTTTTGGCTGATTATTTATGGGTCTACCATGTTTTAAGTATCAGGCAAGCTTCTGAATTTCATTTAAAGGTAGATTTTTTTAAGGGTCATTTTAGTTTGCTTCAAAAAGACCCCTCTGCCCTCTGCTAAGGAGGTTCCCCACTGCCTGCCCTGAAGGGCCTTGGAAAGTTCTGGGAGAAGAAAAAAGTACATTTGCTCTTGGTTATAGAATATCCATTTATAAATGCAGTAGCAATGTATTTCTTACAGTTTTCTATGTCTATTCCACATAGTTGAATTAATCCTTCCCTCCCACAGTAAATAACACTGCAAAATAAAAAAGGCGGAATATTGACCTAACCTTCTTAAACCAGACCACTCAGACGAGAGCTGATAGCTGCCCTGCACATTCCCGGTGGCTATTTTAATTTCACAAATCTAGATGGCACGGAAACAAAATTTTGGAATATTGGCTAATTATCTGCACTATAGCAGGGAATTCAATGTGCAATTCACCTCTTCCTATTTAGCACTTTCCTTGATTCTACTACCAATTACTGTTGGACTGAATTGATTCCCAAGGTACCAATTTCTCAAAACTACTGACAGGGGGTGCCGCTTCTCTAAGTACCAATTGACCTAGGTGGAGGCGATTAGCATACACCGAGGGTCCTAAGAGAACTCTAAGTGTTAAGCGGTCTTGCAGCTGGAAGTGTGAAAGGAACAGTCGGGATTCCTCATTGAACCCTTGTTCGTCTCTAGCCTGCATTTCCCCAGCAGTGCCATAGCAACGGCACTACCCAGGCTGGGGCTATGCTGGGGCAGACACCAGGCACGCCAGGAGGCCTCACCTGGATCTCCCAGAGATTCGAGCAAGCAACGCACAAGAGGGGTGGGCAACCTGCGCAGCCCGGCGACTCTGCACCTCAGAGACTGACGGAGGCGTGAGAGGGTGCTCGACACAGGCCTTGTGAAATGGTCTGAATGCTTTTATTCAAAAACAGAGCTCATTAGCAGTGAGGTTAAATCTATGCAGAACATTCTTCACGAGTAGTAGTACAATACTTCGAAAGTATGGTGGGAGGTGTCGGAGATGGCAATTTTGAATTTTATCTCCAAGACTGAATGGACTATTCAATTATGAAAACATTCATATACAGATCAGCAGCATAAAAACTGAAGAGCTATGTGCACGTGGGCATCCGCCCACACTCGTGTCAAAGCAGACCTGAGAGCAGCAGTTTGGAAAAGCGTACACCGGCAGGGGCTTGAGGTTCTCCTTTGCTCTGTCTCTGTGACCTACAGCAGAAACACCTCTGAGACAACTTCTCTCCCTGTCTGTCACACAACACACTGAAATGTAAGATGTGAGTCAGGGGAAAAAAAACACAGGTCAGTTTCAGCTGGGTCACTGGCAGTCACCCAAAATGTAAGTTTTAGGGATTTTGTAGGAGGCATTTATCAAGAATAGCTAAATTACACTGGTCGGTTTGGACCTAAATGTGTCTTGACTCTCTGGTGAAGTTCTATACCTTTTATAGATATGGATGTCATTGAAAGCCAGAAGCTGATAAAGTGAATGAAAAATGAGGCTGTCGTATCGGACTTGTCAAATGATTTCATTGCAAGAGAAGACTAGGATGCGTGGCAAGGAAGTCGGTTCCCAAATCACCAATTCTGATTCTATTAATTGTCCCTGATCTAGGAAGCTGGCACAAGTAATTCTGACAAAAGATTTACTGTGCAGCATTAGATGCTATTTACAGATAAATGATGGGGCACTTCATTAGCTAATGTTGAAAAATCATGGTAGACATAACAGAATTATTAGGGCTTGTATAGAAATCCTATTCTATAATGAGTTATTACTTTAAAATAATAGCAGCAATATGTTACAATTAAGCACTCTAAAAAGGAGCTTTCCACAAGAAAGGTGTCAGCATTTGAGTGATCCCCTGAACCGCTGCTCATTACAAATGAATTCTACTGGCTGTCATCCATCAAAACTCCACTTTCATTAAGCAATTAACGAACACAACAAACTTGTGTGGACCAGCATTACTCTAAGTTACAGTGAGCTATAAACCTGGAGGTGGGCGGCCATGGAGGGCCTTCTTATCTTTCCTTTCTTTATTTTTTTCAGCTATGCTAATGCCAGGGGCAGCCTTGCTCCCTGGTCTCATTCATTGTGGTACGGTTGGACATGCATTAGGTGCCCAGCAGGGTGGTGTGGCGGAAACGCAGGGCCCTCTCTGCCTCCTATTCACGTTCCTCTTCATACACAGCTCAACTAGCTAAAATGTAATTAGGATCCGTTCACAGGACTCTAGTTTCCGGGCGTCAAGTGACTCTTACTTTTCCTTTGCTTTGGGTCCCTCCTCTTAGAAACATGAAAACAAAACAGAACACACGACGGCTAGAAAATAAGGGACAGGATTTAGAATCCCGTTACTCTTAGGAAAGCCCTTCCCATTCTCAGGTCAAAGTAAGCATCATCACCATTTGGTAGACAGGTTTTCCTATGTTTATGCATTTGACTCTGAAGGCCTCAAGACTCAGGGAGATGAAACAACTAACCCAAGGTCACGAAGGTCACGAGAGGCAAAGCCAGATGGGTCTCAACCCAGACCTGGCTTTGAGTCTGTGCGGTTTTCCCTGCTGGACATGACTTTTCTATGTGTGGCGCTTGCTGTTTACCTGGTACAGTCTTATGATTTTGTTGTTAGGGGATTTAATTTTGACACTGAAGCAATACATCAGAATTCTGTCAGGAAGTTCTGAGGATTTCTCTTGTCTGAATATAATTGCAGTCATCGTGGATAATTCTGTGCAGTTGTTTAAGACTCCAGGGAAAGGACCTCGATGGCATTTATAAGATAATATATTTTCAGTTGCTTCCCTTTGAAGTGCTTTGACAAGGACAGCATGTTTGTCCCTGGTCAGGAAGATTGGAGCCTGCATGTAGATGTCTAAATTGATTTGAATCCCAACACTCTTATCTTAAAATGTTGAGAAATAGGGAAGTTTTATGATTTATTACTGAAACTATCAAATCTCTTGGTGACAAAATGCAGCTGCAATGCATGCCCACTAACCCCATCATCTTGCATGTTGCTTTTGATATGCTGAAAATTGCTTCCACTTTTGAAATA
>NW_026652280.1:2210896-2290896 GCF_009828535.3 Hylobates moloch | reverse complement strand
GATCAGCCACCAAGGAGGCTCACGTGAGCCCTGCAGGAGCAGCGCTTTCCCAGGTTTCTTTCTGGGCCCAGCGCTCTCTGGTCAGTTGAGTTTCTTTCCTTGAATTCATGACAGGCGAGTGAGGTGTGAATTGTCAGACGTTCCAGTCCTTCTCCGGCGCTCCCCCCTGGATCTTCCTCTAAATTCCACCGACTCCGCTGGCCTTGGATCTCCAAGAAACAGACCAGGATCCCCTCATTGCGGCGCAGGCACGTGCCACGCCTGTTTGATGCCTGACTTGGCTCTGCTTCCTGTCTCCTGCGTCTCCTGCCTGCTACCCTAAGGGGGGCAAGGCAAGGCTCCACTGCCCCTTTCCCTTCTCCCCAAAGCTCATTAGTGCAGCTGAGGGGAGCTGGTCTGGCCACCTGCAACCTCCCCACCCAGCTCCTCCTGAGACGCCACCCAGCTGCCTGGGGCCCAGTGCCCTGAGTGTCCTCTCTGTCGCCACCTGCTTTTGAAGGCCGACACCCGTTCCACGGGAATAAGGTGCCAAGTGGGGTCGTACGGTGTCTGTTTAGGCATCTTCCCAGACTTTTATCTTTATAGGGGGAGAGGCGGGAGAGAAGCAGAGATAAGGCAGAGACCCAGAGAGAGACAGGACAAGAGAGAGACTGAGAGAGAGGCTGGAGGGAGGCAGGAGGGGATGGCAGTGAAGACCTTTGTGCCCACTCAGAGCTCCGCAGTCCAGGCGGCTGCCATCGGCAGGGCTGCCCTGGGCCAGAGGTCTTCAGCCCGGCTCTCCTTCCCCTTGCCAGCTCTAGAGCCCAGGCAATCCCTTTAAGCTCTCACTCCTGCCTTTCCTCATCTGTCCAGCAAGGCTGGTAATGCCGCCTCCTTTTATTCCACACACACTGTTGAGCTTTTGGTTTTTCTTGCACTCTCCTAGGAGACCTAAGGGTGCCTGATGCAGGTGAGCTCCCTGGCTTCTGGGAGTTCGCTTTCTACACATGGAGGCAGAGAGCAACCACATGGACCATCGGGAAGCCAGAAAGGTGCTGGGAGGGAGAGCTTGGGGTCTGTGGGACAGCTTGGAGGGGGTCCAATCGGAGCACCCTCCGCACCGGCTCTTCTCCCAAAGCCAGCACGAGAAGCCTCTGAAGAAGCCTGGGGCAGGGGAAGGAGGTGAAATGCCTACGGGGTTAGGGAGAGGGCACTGAAGCCCAGCTGGTTTAGGGAAGAAGGGTCCAGGGTGGCTCTTGGAAAAGGGGAAGTTTGCTCTTGGTGGTGAACAGCCATCCTTTGTGTAATCTGGGTGTTAGGAAGAAGGATGGAAAGAGTTAGGAGTGAAGGTCAGAGGGACTAGTGTGTCAGGGAGATGCTGCCTGGGGACGAAGACGTGCATATTCTCCGTCACCTCATCTGCATCCCTCAAGAAGCACAGCTTAGGAGCTGAAGATGGGTCATCAGGGAAGGCCTTCAGGAGGGGACATTCCGGCTGAACTTGAAGGAGACAAGACATTGTGAGAGCTCGATGGAAAAATTTGTCCAAAGCCCTCATTGTGAATAAACACCTGACCAGAGCTGGGCGTCGCAGTCCGCCTGTGGCCTGGCAAACTCTCTGGCTCTCTGCAGGCTGGGTGGAGCGGCCCCTCACCTCCTGATGCTCATCACAATCACCGCCTCGCACAGACACACGTAAAAACACCTAGGTCTTCAGAACTGCCTTTGCTTTTTGAAAATTAATATTCCTCTCATTCTAAGGCACGATCAACATAGAGATCATAAAAATAAGGACAAGGCTTTTTGAGATCATAAAATAAAGAATAAATTGAAATCACTTGTGCTGTAGATAGAATTCTCTCCATTCCGCACTTTTGAGAATGTCACTCTGTGTTGGCATATCAGAACAGAGGACTCCTAAATAAATTCATGTAAATATATATTCCGATCGGACATTGGACCTGAGGTGTTCACCAGCATGGTTGTCTTTGGAGCAACAGAGATTAACTCTTCCAGCCTTCGGCTTCTTCAAACCCCCTGATGCTTTTAGCACAAAGACTTATGACCGGAATGTAAAAGCCATTATTTTTATAAAGTTAATTAAAATACATATCTGAAGTATAACACATTCTATGGTTTACACTGATATTTAATATTAAGTATTTTAAATCCGTGTTTTCTAATATATGCAAGATTTTATTTAGATACATGAAGCCAGTTTACAATATAAAGATAGACTGATAACACGAAGGTCCTATTTTGAGGTTCAGCATGTAGCTATCATGTTGTCTCACGTTTTATTTTTTTAATTGGTCACTCTATATTGAGATGAGTGTGGATTCACTTGTGATTGTAAAAAGTAATTTGGAGAGGCTCCATGTACCATGAATCTAGTTTCCCCAAAAGGTAACATCCTGCAAAACTATAGAACAATATCACTGCCAAATAATTGAGTTCGGTAGAGTCTATTGGTTATGTCTGGATTTCTCCAGTTCTACATGCACCTGTGTGTGTTTGTGTATGTTTAGCTCCATGTAATTGTATCATGTGTGGAGATTCGTGTATCCACCAACACAGTTGAGATACGCAGCATCCCATCAGCACCAGGAGCCCTCATGCTGCCTCTTACCGCCATACCCAGCCCTCCTGCCTCCCCTCTCCCACCTCCGTCCACCCTGGCCGTCCCATTCATTCTCCACCTCTACCCTTTTGTCAGAATGTTACATAAATGTTACTGTAAATGATGCATTTGGGAGTTGGCTTTTATCATGCGGCATGATTCCTTTCAGACGCCTCTAACTTGTGTGTATCAATAATTCCTTTTCACTGCTGAGTCATATTTCAAGATATGACATACTGCAGTTTGTTGAATCAATCAGTCATTGGAGGACATTGGGGCTGCTTCTGGATTGGGCTTGTCACGAGTAGAGCTGCTATGAAGATTTTCATTCAGAATTTTGTACAAACCTCAGTTTTCCTTTCTCTGGGATAAATGCCAAGAAGTTTAATTTGAGTGCTGGCACATGTGGTAGTTTTTTCTGAGCTTGCCAAACTTTTCCAGAGGGGCTGTACCATTTTGCATTCCCAGCAGCGATAGAAGAATGATCCATCCTGGTCAAAATTTGGTGTTTTCAATCTATTTTAACTTTCAGCCTCCTGTTAGGTATGTCGTGGTGTCTCATGTGGTTTTAATTTGCATTTCCCTATTGGCTGATAATGCTGAACATCTTTCCATGTGCTTATTACTATCATATGTCCTCTTTGGTGAAATGTCTCTTTATGTCTTGTGTTCATTTTCTAGTTGGATGGTTTGTGCTCTCACTGTTGAGGTTTGAGAGTGTCATGTATATCACAGAAATGAGCTCTTCTTCAGGAAAGTGGCTTTTGCACACATTTCCTCCTAGCGCATTGCTTGTCTTTTCATTGTCTTAACAGGCTTTAACAGAGCAAAGTTTCTTGTTTGGATAAGGTCCAATTTACCAATATTTTTCTTTAACAGAATATGCTTTCAGTGTCAAGTCTAAGAACAAGTCCCAAATGCAGGAAATTTTCTCTATTATTTGTTGTAAACGTTTTTTATTTTTCTCTTCCGTTTAAGCCATGTTGAGTTAATTTTTGTATAAGGTGTGAGGTTTAGGTTGAAGGGTATTTTTTGTTTGTTTTTGCTTATGAATGTCCAATACAACCCCATTTACTGACAACGCTATATTTCCTCTAATGAATTTCACAGCATCTTTGTCAAAACTCAGTTGGGCATATTTGTTTGGGTCTACTATGGGTTCTCTATTTTGTCCCATGGAACTATGACTCTATCATTGTGTGAATACTATACTCTATTGATGACTATTACTAGATAGAAAGACTTAATATAGAGGTGAATGATCTGTCATGTTTTATGCTTTTACTGATAAAGATTGTTTCAGTTATTGTAGTTTCTGTGCTCTTCCACAGAAATTTTAGAACGAACTTGCAGTATGTCTATGAAACATCTTGCTGAGATTTTGAAGGAAATAGAATGAAGCCTATAGATCAGTTTGGGGAAAATTAACCTTTTTCTGTGATGCTTTCTGATTAACGGACACAATATGTCTCCCACGTATTTGGATCTTTATTTCACTAGCATTTGATAATTTTCAGCCTCTGGATCCTATATGGGTTCTGCTGTGTTTATACCTAAGCATTTCACTTTTTCCCATCCAGGTGCTGAGTGGGCCCGACCCTGCTTAGCTTCTGAGATCAGACAGGTGTGCAGGGTGTTGCGGCCGTAGACAATATTTCATCTTCTTTGGAGCAGTTATACTTGGTAATTGTGAACTTTAGTAATCACATACTCATCGTTAGTGGTAAAGAGAAGTGTGATTGATTTTCGTCTGTTTGCCTCCTATCCTGCAGCCAGAGTAGAATCACTTATTAATTCTAGGAGAATTTTGGAGATCCCTGCGATTTTTTTGTGCATACACATTAAAGATCATTTTGTCTTCCTGCTGGATTGATCGTTGTATCCTTATTAATGTTCTTCTTTGTTTCTGGTAATTTTCTTTGCCCTGAAGCTTGATTTACCTTATGCTAACGTAGCCGTGTCTTGGGGGAGTGTGTATATATCTATGTGCTTGCATAATATATGTACTTCCATACTTTTAGTTTCAAATTGTCTTTGGCATTGAACATATTTCTTGTGAAAACATATTGTTGGGTGGGTTTAGTTTAATTTTTATTTGTTTTTAAGCCACTCTGATCATCACTACTTCTTAACTGGTGTACATAACACTATTTTCACTTAAGTTAATTATTGATTAGTGCTCCAATCTGCCATTTTATTTGTTTGTGTTTCTGACCCAGTTGCTTATTCCTGTTTCTGTTTTAGTGCCTTTCTGTGTAGTGCTGTGCTTGACTAAGGATCCAGTTTTACTTATTTACAGTGTTTCTATTGTATTGCTTTGTGTGTGTTTCTTAGAACTTTCTCTGGGAGTCTTCATACCTCAGTTTCACCGCTGTGTCTCCCTGAAGTGCGGCAGGTTAACTTAACCTCCATCGGTTCCCCTACCATCCCCACGTCTTAAATACGGTTGAGTTGACTCTCAGATGGTGTTGGAATTATCCGGCAATTATCAAATAGATGACTTCAGTATGAGTTTGTTCTCTCACTGCTATAAAGAAATACCTGAAACTGGGTAATTTATAAAGAAAAGAAGTTTAATTGGTTCACCTCCCACCTGGCCCCTCCTTCAACACTGGAGACCACAATTCCACATGAAGTTTTGGCAGGGACACAAATCCAGACCATATCAACTCAGACGGGAAGAACAGGCTCTTCCTGCCGTCTCCTTTTCCTTTGTAATGCTCCCAAACTCCATTGCTATTTCGTTTTGCTTTTAGGACTTCCTTAAGCCAGTCTTCAAAGACAAGTCTGCTGGCCACAAATTCCCCTTGTTTTTCTCATCAGAGAGTGTCTTTATTTTCCCTTTATTATGGAAGAATCTTTTCACCAGATACAGAATCTGTGGCTGATGGTTCTTCTCATTCAGCACGAGGAAAATCTTGTGCCACTGTGTGTGGCCTCTGCAGTTCAGAGGGAGAGTCTGCTGTCATTTGAATTGCTGTTCTGTGGATAACGCATCGTTCAGCTCCTGTCCCTTTCAAGACTTTTGCTTTGTTACTCTTCAGGAGTTTCATCACGATGCACATTAGCCTGAATTTACTTTGGCATTCACGCAGCTCTTAGAGTCTATGTGTTTACATCTTTTGCCAGATCTGGGAAGTTTCCAGTCATTATTTTATTCAAATACTCTTTCATCTCACTCTCTTCTCTTCTTCCTCCTGAATTCTTATGAGATAAAAGTTGGGATTTTTTGGTTGTTGTCCCATAGGTAACTGAGGTCTGTTTATTTTGAGATTCTTAAATTCTATCTTCTCTCCTTCGTCAGATCACGTAAATTCCACCAACCCATCCTCATAGCCACAGACCCTGTGCTCTGCCATCTACGTTCTGCTGGTGAGCTCATCTGGTGAGTTTTATGTATTCAGTGATTGTATTTTTTAGCTATAGAATTTCAGTTTGTTTTTAGCATAAGTTCTATGTTTTTGCTGATTTTTTTCTCATTTGTTTCAAGACAATTGGTAACTGGTTGTTGAATTACTATTATGACGGCCCTTAAAAATCCTTGGCCGCAGTTTTGACATCTGGTTCATCTCAGGGTTTGGCGATAGTTGATTGCCTTTGTTCACGTTGTGATATTCCTGGTTCTTGGGATGATGAGTGATTTTTTGCTGTGTCCTGGGCATTTTGTCTGTTACGTTGGGAGACCCCAAGTCCTTAAACTTCCTACTGAAGCAGCATGTCCTGGTGTTATTGTGGTCGTCTCGGTTTCTGTGCTGTGCTGGGTTCCACTGGATTCTGCTGGTGGCATCTGGGGCAGGAGGAGCCTCCTGGAGCTGGTGGTGCGGGGAACCCTGGCTCTCCATCCCAGTGGGGGACAGGACTCTTCAGCCTAGGGAGGAAGGGGCTTCCCAGGCTGCACTGCTTGCATTAGCTTCACCTTTGCTGGTGTCCCTTGGAGCCCTGGTGTCTGTGTTTCTTGTGAGGAAGGAGAACTTCAGGTTTGTAGAACCAAGAGGCTGCCTGGCCCAGCTCTTGCGATGAGATCCCCTCCTGCTAGTGCCCGGTCTTGTCTGGATGTGTCCAGGTTGGGGAGGAAGCTGAGGCCCTGCAGGGAGGTGAGGACACCTGTGGTACAGGACGCTCTGGCCAGGCCCCGGGCCTTCCGGGACTCACCTACCACTGGTGGCAGAACCCGTTCCCTCCAGGGGGACAGAGCCTCCCTGCTGCCTTCTGCCACTCAGGCCCAACACACGCTGGGTTGGTACTTTAAAGAGTGTGTTTGTGTCATTACTTAGATAAAAAAATAAGTTCCAGAAGCTAATGGAATTTGGTGTCTTACAGTCCTCTCTTGCTTAGTTGGCACCACCTAATGGAGCTTTCCTTTCTTCAGAAACAATTGCCAGATTAACCCGCTAACAGGTCCTGATCCAATAGTTTCCACACCTGGCTGCATTTTCCTTTACCTAAAATGATAAAATTCTGTAACTATGTGGTTCTCTACAGAACGAATGGATTAGCCCATCTGTGCTGGGGGCAGAGGGTTACCAGCAGTCTTTGAAGCTCTTCAAGTCATGCAGAGGCACCAGCCAGGCTCTGTCCTGAGGTTGGCATCTGGAAATCTCTTAAAATCCACACGTCCCAGCTCAGACTGCTGGCAGGTTAGTCACATTTCGTGGTTATAAAGTAATTTCAAGGGTCAGCGTATGCCATTACACTCACATTCCTATTACACAGGAGCCCATTAACTATTGTGGATTAACTAACTATTATATTTTACATGAGAATAAATGCTCGGGTTTTAGGAAGCAGGGGAACAGCTGAGAACCCCCCCCAACCCCCAGTAAAGAGCAGCATCAACATGAAAGCACAAAGGGGGATGATATTGGGAACTGTGCAGCAGCCAATGCCCTGGCTCTGGTCTGGAGCTTGGTACCCACACCTGGACATGTGCCTGTGTTACTGAGCCGGTGAAACAGACTCATCTTCCATCTGCAAAACCCACCCAAGTTTGGACGCTGGACAGGGAGCTTCCGTGTCCACATCTTTCTCCTCCAGGGACTTAAATGTGACCTGGGCCATTGAGAGGCATGTTCACGGCAAAGTCTTCAGACAGTATGCAGAAGGGTCGTTTTGGGTGGACAATCCATGGGCCGCATGCAGATCACAGTTGGTGGAGCATCCTCACCCCCTCAAGCCACAGAGGGCAGTGGGAAGATGTGTTCTCCCCGGGGAACCTGCGTGCTCACCTGTCCTGCTGTGCTGCAGGTGTGGCCTGGCTCACCCATGTGGCACGGGCAAGGATTGGGGCTGGGCCGGCTCTTCAGCTGCCTCTGCACCGCCTGTGTGAGCCCTGATGGAGCTTGCTCAGGCCTCGGGGTCATCCATGGCCACTGCCCACCCACCCACCTTCCTCTCCACCTGCAGTCAGTCACCCTCATTTCTACCCCGGGCCTTGGCCGTCTGGTTCTACTCTTTAGTCTCAGAGTCCATTGTTCTGACAAACACTTCATGCCCAGCCTCACTTGGGTGACTCACTTTTGATGTTAGGAAGCATTTTCTTCTCTCAACCGAATCTGGATTTGTTTAAAATGCTTGTTGTAGACGTGGGTTTCAAGGGTCTGTTCAGGGAGAAACAAGCAAACAAGGAAGGGTGACCCATTCCCCTCCTTCCATGGTGGTCTCTAACAGACCAGTTTTCATGAGGCCAAGGCGGATGTGTGCCTCCAAGAGAGGGTTCTTGGATTTTGCACAAGAAGGAATTTTACGCAAATTCATAAAGTGAAAGCAGTTTATTAGGAAAGTAAAAGAATAAAAGAATAGCTACTCCATAGGCAGAGCAGCCGCGAGGGCTGCTAGTTGCCCATTTTTATGGTTATTTCTTGATGATATGCTAAACAAGGGGTGGACTATTCATGCCTCCCCCTTTTAGGCCATATAGGGTAACTTCCTGATGTAGCCATGGCATTTGTAAGCTCTCATGGCGCTGGTGGGAGTGTAGCAGTGAGGACGGCCAGAGGTCACTCTCGTCGCCATCTTGGTTTCGGTGGGTTTTGGCTTCTTTACTGCAACCTGTTTCATCAGCAAGGTCTTTACGATCTGTATCCCGTGCCAACTTCCTGTCTCAACCTGTGACTTAGAATGCCTTAACCATCTGAGAATGCAGCCCAGTAGATCTCAGCCTTATTTTACCCAGTTCCTATTCAATATGGAGTTGCTGTGTTGCAAAAGCTTCTGACACTTTTAGAGGAAGCACTGTGGAGCCCGAGACGGGCAGGTGTCAGCCACTGGAAGAGCAGGGAGAGGGACAATGGTGCTTTGGGAAGACAGAGTGGTGTTTCCAACTTTGAAGTCAGAGTGAGAATGGATTGTTGGGGAAACTGCCTCAAACACAGATTAAGAATGAAGCTCAAGCCAGGGCAGGGGAGGGTCAGGTGGTGGAGCCTCTGATGCCAGGGCTGGGGGTGTTTCACCTTATCCTGGAAGCTGTAGTGGTGTGCAGAGTAATGGACCCCCAAAGATGCCCTCACCCTAATCCTGGGACCTGCGAGATTCTCATGTTTCATGGCAAAATAGGACTAAGGCTACAGTGGGAAATCAGGCTGCCAATCAGCCGACCTGAAAGCCAGGGTTGTCCTGGACCATCAGGTGGGCCGGGCATGATCACAGGAGAGCTTAGATGTGGAAGAGGGAGGCAGAAGATTCAAGAAGGATTCCAGAGACTCAATAGGTCACTGCTGACTGCAAGGCTGGAGGAAGGGACCATGTGAAAAGGAAGGTGGAAAAGGCAAGGACAAGGGTCTCCCCGGAGCCTTGAGAAAGAAGTGCAGTCCTGCACGCACCTGGATTTTAGCCCAGGGAGACGCACATTTGACTCCTGACCTCAAGACTGTGAGATAATAGATTTACCCTGTTTAAAGTCACTGCAGTTGTGGTGGTTGCTAAGGCAGCCATAGGCATGGACAGACATGCTGCAGGAAGGCTGTTGTGAGCAGAATTTCAGCTAAGGGCCTTCTAGCAAAGGGCCGTCATGAACAGAATTTGTACGCAAGTGCCCTTGATGAGAACACACCTGTAGGATTGGGTGGCGGGACAACACCCCGGACCCCAGGTGTGGACTCCTGCAGGAATCCAAGCAGAGGTGGACGGCTGTGTGGTCAGGGCAGGGGCAGCAGGGATGGGGTGGAGGCAGGCAAGCGCTTGAAGGATAAGAAGTAGGCAGAAATTCCGGGGCTTGGGACCCACTGCCTGGAAGGAACAGGGGACGATGGTGTTCAGGAGTGGGCTTCTCCGGGGGCGGTGACCCCAAGAACTGAGGAGGAGCCCGACGGGGGTCTGAGGGGTCTTCATGAGCCTTGGACGGGTTGGCTTTGGGTGCGCATGGGAAATACGCAGAGGGTGGCTCAGAGACAGTTGTGGGAGTGGAGAGGAAGTGCTGCACTCTAGAGGGAAGTTCAGAAGTCGTTGGGGTACAAAAGATGGCTGAGGTTGACCAAGGGATCGAGAAGGAAGGAACTGAGAAAAGAACGAGGTGGAGGTGGAGGAGGAGCAGAAGGCCAGGATGCGGGAACACAAGGTCAGAATAAGACGGGCAATAGTGAGTAAAGGACCCTGTAGGGAGAAAAGAGGGAAACATACTGAAAATAAGTAGAAAAACAGAGAGAGCAAGGCTGCAGAAGGGATGCTGTCACTCAGAAGCCTGTTAACACGGTGACATTGCCTAGCACTCTTCAGTGAATACACAGGCACGTTTCTATAGGACACAAGATCCTTCCTGGGAGTGTTGTTGCGTCCCCTCTCCCCAGCCCAGTGAAGAAAGACAGAGAGGAACGAGCGGAATTGGGTTGTGATGTGGAAGAGGGTAGAGTCAGCCCAACTCTTAGGGCATGGCGGTCACTAAAAGCTGCTAAGAACTGGATCAACTCTACCATCTTCCGTATCCCAGAACATGGCTCAGAATGCTGCTCTCTCTCTATCTAAAATAAATGATCTTTGCAGAACCCGGGCCAAATGCTTGTCAGCCTCGGCAGTGTGAACACAACCACGGGGCTCCTCCTGCTTTCTTCTTCAGTCATAACTGGTGACGGACATTCTGATCTCCATTTGCGTAACTCTCTGGATGCCCTGTGTTTCATGCTGCTTCTCTTTAAACAAAGAGACAAATTTCCCTTGAAGACGATACCTCAGATGCGATGTTGCCCTGCAGAACAAGCTGATGCCCTGATCCTTGCTGCTCCACACATCCAAGGCAGCCAGGGATCCCGGCTGAGCCCAGCCGATGGCTTCCCATCCCTGCTCTACGCTTTCTAGCCGACTTCCCTGTGGCATGTCTATGGAGATTAAGATAAATTAAAACATTCAGAGCCCTTGGAGCCATGCAGGATGCACTCAACAGCGGAACCGCAGCTCCCTGGAGCTGGGCCTATGTGCACCAGAGCCAAGTCTCAAATTCCCGGGAATTCTGTGAGCCAGTGGTAGCTTGAGATCAGCCACAGTAGGAAACTAGCAGACATGACAAACTGGGTTTTTGTTTTTGTTTTTAGTATTGGAGAACCAGTTGTTAAACATTTACCAGCATACTGCTGGGTCGCCTTTTGAATATTTTAATAGAGGCTTGTTTGTTTAACCTACTTATAGAATCATTTTATCTCCTTATTTTACTTATCATAATTATTTGGAATTTAAGTTTTCGTTTGTTAATGTCTTCCTCCAGACCTCACTACCACCACCCAGCTTTTGTCATCCTCAAGTTGGATAAGTTTGTTTGTTTTAGTATAACACCTTCTACAGTTTGCTGACAAAATATTGCGAAGGATAAACTGAAATAGATTCTGAAAGGAAGCAGAGAGTTGCAGAGGGAGGATCTGCGGGGTCCGGGGTGGTGAACAAGGAGAGCCTCAGCTCACTGAGCAGGGCAGGGCTTTGGAAGGTGCTGGCTGGATCACAGGCTCCACGGAAGGCGGGAACAAGGCTCTGGACCAGCAAAGCAGCCAGAGGCACGACTGCGCCATGGCCAGGACAGGGCCATGGGAGCACTGGGGGCTCCCTCTGTGCACCTGCGCCAGGCGTCAGCGGCTGCGGCCACCAGGATCTACCTTCCTTCTTCCAGATGCCCTTCACTCAGCATTGAGACCTGAAGGGTCATTCTGCCGCCTAGCTGTGGAATTACAGAAAGCACATTGCCTGGCTTCTTTTTTCCATTTTCTAAATCGGTCCTCACTGTGGAAATTCTCTACAGAAGACGAGAGTTGTCAAAAAACTTCCAGTGAGGACTGTGGCACACCCACTAGGTGACCCCAAATTGCACAGACCCGATTTCCCACACTCACACTTACCATTAAGTGTTTTTCCTTCATTCAATTCTATGACCACTCAAGTAACCAACATGCACTCAGCTTCCTTCTAAAGGAATAGCCCAGTTTTCTGAGTTTTTGCACGTAGCTCTAAGATCTGCTACATACTTTGAAGTTCAATCTCAACATTCCTCAAGTCAAGGTCAACCTTTCTGTAGAAAAGAGTCAAGGACAGTGATCCCATAAAAAATAATAAAGGAAAGAAAGAAAAAAAATGATGCAAGAGCAAAGAAAATGAAATTTAAAAAAGACACAGCTAAGGACTTTTCTTGAAAACCATGTATCCAAGGAGTAAGTGTCCCCACCTGTCCTAGGATAAGTGGAATCTCAGAGGACAGCTGGGATTCTTCAAGACATCACCGAGCCACCAAAGTCCCTCCTGACTCTGGTGGATTGGCTGCACCACCCATGCAGCCAATTTGGTCGATCAGCTGCATTGACTCCAGCTGCACTGCTACCTAAAACTCAGCCTGTGGTTTCACAGGGAGGCCCATACGCCCAGACCAGACCAAAGAGAAGGAGAAAGTCGAGAGTGTGTTAGGGCCCTGTGATACCTCGACGGAGCGGGAGGTGCACACTGTGTTAAAGACTCCTTGCAGATGGCCCGAAGGAGAATGGAGACAAAACGCCTCTCAAGTCAGGAGGGATGGGCAAGTGGTCTCCCATGCCACAGAGAGTTCCAGTAAATTCAGGGCAGAAAAAAAGCCCTAGACTGACTGTCAAGTGAGGAAGTCATTGCTGTACTTGACGGAAGCGGACATGGCGGAATGTGAAGCGGAACTCGCACAGAACCATTTAGGCTGTAAAGGGAGGGTGGGGAGAGGAGTGAGGTCGGAGGAGAGCGCGGCCTCCTGCTTCTGAACTGGGTCCCATTCCAGCAGCTTCAGCACTGGGAGCTTGTTAGAAATGCAAGTGCTTAAGCTGAAGTTTGACAACCACAGGTGTGGCTAGACCTTCAAGGGAGCTTTACTTCAGTAAGAAGGAGAGGAGTGGGTGACAGCTGCCATCCTGGCTGTGATCCTATAAGTGCCCAGTGCTCGGCTCAGGATGCCGAGTGGGTGAATTGGCTGAGGCTGGACAAGGGAGATGACTGTCAGAACCAGGTGCCAGGGAGGAGAAAGGGGGTATATCCCACAAGCAGAGGGCTCAGCTGGGGAAGATAAAGGCAGGGCTCTTCTTACCTGAGATTTTAAAAGCCCAAATACATCAGCTGGGGACGCTGGCTCATGCCTGTAATCCCAGCACTTTGGGAGGCCAAGGTGAACAGATCACCTGAGTTCAGGAGTTCAAGACCAGCCTGGCCAACATGGTGAAACTTCATCTCTACTAAAAATACAAAAAACAAAATTAGCTGGGCATGGTGGTGGGGGCCTGTAATCCCAGCTACTCAGGAGGCTGAGGTAGGAGAATTGCTTGAATCAGAGAGGCAGAGGTTTCAGTGAGCCGAGATTGCACCATTGCAGTGAGCCGAGATCGCACCATTGCACTCCAGCCTGGGTGACAAGAGCAAGGCTCTATCTCAGAAATAAATAAATACATGTATACATAGATTATTCTCCCTGCCCTTAGAGTCGATTAGTGAATATATATCCTTTTTCAAAATCATCAAAAAATCTTTCACTATTATCTTCAGTTACCCAGATCAAAATATCCCCAGTGTCTTAAAGTAAAATCCCAAATGCCTGTTTTCCAGAGAACCAATCTTCAATGTATTCTGCTGGTTAGTGTGTTAAGTAATTTAGGTGAACCAGAAACATGTTCCATCCTGAGAACCCAAGAATCTTTGTTTACAGTTATTTTAATCCCCAGTGAATTATTTAAAATAACTATGCATGTTATTATATTGTTTTTATCAAGGGCATTTGAGCATTTTGTGACATTAATTATAGTCTGTGGTTATCTGGGTAGTGTAAATTGAACACAACAGAAACAGTGCATTCTATTGGGCAGAAACATGCATAGTGGGTGTGATGGTTAATACTAGGTGTCACCTTGATGGGACTGAAGGATGCCTTGATGGTTGGTAAGGTATCATCTCTGGGTGTGTCTGACGGGACCGAAGGATGCCTGGATGGCTGGTAGAGTACTGTTTCTTGGTGTGTCTGGGAGGGTGTTGCCAGAGGAGATGGACATTTGAGTCAGTGGACTAGGAGAGAAAGACCCACCGTAGACGTGGGTGGGCACCATCCAACTGGCTGCCAGCACAGCTAGAGCACAGCAGGCAGGAGAGCGGGGAGGGCACAGTTTGCTGAACCTCCTGGCTTCCTTCTTTCTTCTCCCTGTGACAGATGCTCGCTTCTGCTCCTCCTGCCCTTGGACATCAGGCCCCAGATGCTTCGACCTTTGGACTTTGGGACTTGCACCAGTGGCTTTTCTGCGGGGTCTCGGGCCTTTGGCCACAGACTGGAGGCTATGCTGGAAGCTTCCCTGCTGTTGAGGCTTTTGGACTCAGACTGAGCCACTGCTGGCTTCTCTCTTCCCCAGCTTCCAGACGGTGTTGTGATCATCTGAGCCACTTCTCCCTAAGACACTCCCTTTCCCACGTGCATACTAGTTCTGTCCCTCTGGACAACCCTGACTGCTTCAGTGCATTCTTCAGTGACTTGCAGTTTTTATCTGGTGTTAGATATGTGTCTTAAAAATACTATTACTATTGACACAGTGGAATTGTTTTAAAACAATTTTTGTAGCATCATTCACCACTGTTTATTTAATGGGAGACTGCTTTAACAAAAGCAAACCATCCCTTTTCCATTTCAAAGGAGTAGCTACATTCAGTGGTTTGGTGAAATTCAGAGGGATGTGTCTACTTAGAGGTGTTCTCCACCAAAAAGAAAAGCTGGTTCTCTGTTCTGAGGTCCAGAGAAAAGCGGAGGAAAAAACAAAGAACTGTTAATAAAATTCCGATTGAAGGGATCACACTTTTATGTACTTGTAGGGAGTGTATCGACTTTTAATCCTGAAAGAGGAGAATGGTTTTTATTCTTTTGGTCAGATTTATAAGGTAGGTTTCTTTCTAAAAATCTGTCTTGAGCATAAAAATAGCCCCCCTCTGCCTATTTTTAAAGAAAAAGCCATGACGTGAATACATCATGTTTTCCTTACAATTTGTAAAAACACTTTGATTTCTGCTTATGATGGAAAAAAATCAGAGGCATTCCAGAGTCCCCTCCTCCCTAAACCTGATGGAAATGTGATATTACCGATGGGTGTCAACATTCAAGGCATAGCCGAGCGATGAGTGTGGTGGTCTGCGGACCACCAGGCTCTGGGCACCATCAGCGGACAGGGCGTGGCTTCTTCGCGAAGGCGGCACTCGCTACCACTTAAAGCACCAAAATAAGTCATAGGAATTTTATGTCAGTATTTGTGTGGCAGATGGAAAAGTCTACATGATTTAAAAATACATTTTCCTTTAAAATAAACTGAACAGGATTCCAAAATTAAAGAAGTTCAACAATGGCAATATAATGAAATTGATTCTTGTAAAACAGCTTAATGTTTTTCAGTAAATGACTTACTCTAGGGTGTTAATAAGACCAGTGTTCATGATACGATACTTGACCCAGACAGACCTCCCCACACAGTGTAGCTCTGTTCATCTGCCCGCCTCTCCTTCATCCACCCGCCCAGCCTCCACCTCTCCACACTCCTCCTCTCCATCCGCCCTCCCACCCCCAAACATCCATCCCCATCCCTCCACCTCCCTACACCCTCTCTGTGCCCATTTTTCCAGCCAAGAACTGACCATCCTCCATCCACTCATCCCTCCTTCCCCAAACACCCCTCCACCCAACCTCCACCCTCCACAATCCGCCACCCGTTGCTTGAGTGTCTACTGAGTGATGGGCAGATTTAGACAATGATAATGCAATTGTGAGAAGACATACTCTCAGGAGTTTACCGATCTGTAGGAGAAACATGTGAGTACATAGGAAATTACAATACACCATGTGTAGTACTATAATGAAATATTGACTTTCCAGATAATTAAAGGACAAACAGGAGTGGGGTGTGGAGATAAAGGGGGTTCCCTGGAAAGGGGAAGGGTGAAGAACCACGATGTGCAAAAAGAGGAGAGTCATGGTGTAGCCAAGGAATATTAAATATTCTCATATGGCTGGAATATTGCATTTGGGAGGAGATGCACCTTATAAAATAAATTTAGATTTTGAAACTATCTGATGACAGCAGTGATGTTTAATTAGAACCTTCCCCACACACAAAAAAAGCAAAATAAAAGGATTTGATTAATATTTCACTAGCCTCACTTTTGCTATACTGTAAGTATCTCACTGGGAAATCAAAAATAATACTTTTATTCTGTGGCCATAACAAATTTATTACAAACATTGTCATGAGTGGTGGAGACACAAGAAAAATCATGCAAAATTGTGTTTAGATTAATGAGACTGATAACCAATAACCCCCCTCCCCCCAAAAAATGTATCTTAAGAAGTCTGTATCTCATTTATAATAGACCAGTAATTTCCCTTTTGTGATGGTTTAAATGAGGCAAGCTTTTACTGGAACCAGGAATAATTCCCAAATTATTTGTGCTTGAGGTTTATGCAAGACCCACATAAGAGTTATGTATTAGAAATGGTTCTGATTATAGAAATTCAAAATAGGAAAAATAGCACCTTTCTCTTGACTTTCTTCCCTTTGAACAAACAAAAATACCGATGAACACATTTTTTTTAAAAAAAGATGATACCAATAGAAAATAATTTGAACTCAAAGCTAGAATTGATTCTAATTTTTATTTCCTTCAGAACAGCATTGCAGTTCCTTTGATGATGCTATTGCAATAATCTATGAAAATAAAGAGAGAAGAAAGAGCAGCCGGCTGGTTCTTCATGTCCAGCGAGGGCACACTCTCCACGGAGCCGCCCTTTAGAATGCTTGACCTTCACACAGACAAACGTTTACAGGACTGTTCAAGGAACTGCGCAGATAACCAGTGGAAACGGGAGCGTGGCACTGGGAACATCACACAATGTGAGCTTAGGGTACGGATGCTCAAGCTTCTCTGGCCTGTGCCCCTGCCTGGGACCACGCCGCGTCATCCCCATGGACGGGCACCCCTCCGAGTGGACACTGCCTCCCCCCTCCGGCGACTGAGCATCTTAACTCAGTGCCTGGTCTGGTGAGAGGAAGCTCTGGGCTCACCTAAACTCTCCCTATTGAAACCTAAGCCCATTTCCTCTTTTCCTATCGTCAGTGTAGAGAGGAACAGCTGGTCACCACCCTCCACACAATAACCCTTCAGCATCCTGAAGATGGTGATTAGGTCAGCTTCTCTTCTCCAGGCTAAATAATCACAGATCCTTTAATCTTCCTCACAGGTCCTATTTTCCGAGTCTTTAATCGTTTCTGCTGCTCTCTACTGAATCCCTTTCAGCTGCTTAAGTCCTGGTGTGTCACCTCTTTTGAGGGGTGGCACGCACCGTTTGAAAAGCTGGGCAGCCGAAGACGTAGCAGGTACATCTCCAGTGACAGGCAAATTCTGCCCGACAGTGCAGCCAAATGGCTGTGAAAGCCGCTCCTCTCCATTCCTTCGGGCAGGTGGCAAACAGGGCAAGACACTCACCTCCTTCCCAGCGGCAAAAACAGAATCATGACAGTAGTAACGACAAACATAAAAACTAAACTGATGACACAAAAACAAGAGACTGAGACCAATGGCAAGTTTTTAAAACTATAACTACGGCAGTTGGGATAATATAAATAATTACCATTTGGACTGGATAATGCATCTCATGTGATTTTTAAAAAATAATTCACAAGCTTCCTACATTGGTCTTTACTGTTTTTAAATTTCCAAATGACTTTGTTGCATCCTTTTCAGCATAGGGTGTAGGGCTTCTTCTGTCAGATTCCAACTCCATCGACTTCAGTTCCCACAACAGGGCCTTGTGAGCTGAGATGCTGGTGGGAATCACCTGAAGGCCACCTGGCCAGCCCCCCGAGAGCTTGGCTGCTGCGTGTGCTGTGGCCTGGGCTTCGGCGTGTTTGCTTAGCTCCCCAGGTGAACATAACGTGCACCCAGGGTGAAACCGTGGCTGTGAACGTCTCCCAGGCAGCTCCCCACACACATGCTGGTAGGATCACTGCACATCCTGGGCAGACCCTTGTATCTCCTCTGACCATTTAGTTAGATTTCTTGGTCATGATTGAATCTGTTTCTATTCTCTATGGTGTTATCTGCTCCTTCCAGCTTGGTTTCTTTGTACACTTTATGAACCTACTTCCCATCCTATCATTCAGAAAATTGATGAAAGTGCTTAAACAGCATTGAACCCAGGATTTTCCTAAGGGAAACGCCACCTGTTATATTCTTTCATATTGACATTGACCCACTTGTAAGTATGCTTGGAGTCCAGCCTCCAAGCATGATTTTACTTATGAATTAGGCAGTCTTTCCCCATATGTTGATTGGAATTTCACACACAATGAGCCCAAACATCACAGAAAACAGTGGGGAGCTGGGGTGGCGTTTCATTTTTCCTGTGGCTTAAGTGGAACATTTCTTTCCTATCTGATTAAAATTGTCTTGTGGATTTTCTTTATTGATTAGCTACATACAAAAGCAGTTAACACTATTTCTGAAAAAGGAATGAACTTCTTTAAACAAATTATATAATATTTCATTCACACTAACTTTTTAATATTTAAAATATAACCAAGCATATAATAGCTTCGATTAATTTTCAGAATATGTTTTCAAAGTCCGGACCTATTTTTTGAACTTTTAGGTTCAGGGTACATGTGCAGGTTTGTTATATAGGTGAATTGCATGTCCTGGGGGTTTGGTATATAAATTATTTCACAACCGAATCCCAATAAGCACAGTCCCTGATCTGTAGTTTTTGGATTCTCACCCTCCTCCCACCCTCCACCGTCCACCCTCCATCAGGCCCTGGTGTCTGTTGTTCTCCTCTTCGTGTCCATATCAAAATGAAGATATTTTAATGCCATAGGCTTCAATGCTGATAAGGGCCTCACCTAAAGCAGTGGAAACATTTTTTGTTTGTTTGTCTGTTTTGTTTTGTTTTGCTTGAGACAGAGTCTAGCTCTGTCGCCCAGGCTGGAGTGCAATGGCATGATCTCGGCTCACTGCAACTTCTGCCTCCCGGGTTCAAGCGATTCTCCCGCCTCAGCCTCCCAAGTAGCTGGGATTACAGGTGCTGGCCACCACTCCCAGCCAATTTTTGTATTTTTAGTACAGTTGGGGTTTCACTGTGTTGGCCAGGCTGGTCTTGAACTCCTAACCTCATGATCTGCCTGCCTCGGCCTCCCAAAGCGCTGGGATTACAGGTAAAAGCCACTGTGCCCGGCCAAGTAGTGGAAACTTTTAAAATCAAAATCTAAACAAGTTTTAGATTCATTCAATGAGTATTCATTGAACACCTACTATGAGCCCAAAAGATCAATACGAATGTATTCTGAGCCCTTTTATATCCATGTCTACACTTGGTAGATGGCCTTACTCTTGGACAAGGATGCTGAACCAACTCTAGTCATAGCGCATTGCAATTCTTCTCAGAGGGAGTCTGTGCTTCCTAGATAGAGACAGAGGAAAGCAACTTCTCTGAAAACAGTGACACATGTCTTTAGATTTGGAAACTGGAATATGAGTGGCTTCAACCACTTTAAAATATCTCCATCCTTTATTATTGCTATTAATCAAAGACAGCCAGGAGAAAATGTCATCTTCTGATTAAGAGATGCCTCTTTTTTCCTTAAAAAAAAAAAAATTCCTAGTTTTGTCTATGCATTAGTCAGCAATGTGATACCAAGATGTAAGTCTTTGTCTAAACAAGGAATGGGAGAAATAAAATATATTTTAACCTGTCACCCTGGGTGGGCTTCTTGTGTTCTTCCTAGTTTAGCAATAAAATAACATTGTTTCAAATGTGGCAATTTCCTTTTATTCTTGAAACAAGCAAACTGTAAATTGCAAAACAGAACAGGATAAAAGCATAATTACTGCTTTTATTTATTCATACCATATTAATGTAATATAATTATCCAGTAAGTAGGCAGACTCTTATGAATATTCAACAATAATGGCAACAAAAAGCTGCAATGTGGTTATTCTAATGAACACATATACAACAAAAACTTTAAGGGATGAAACAATTTTTTTGTATGTTTTAAAATGACGCCTGACAGCTGAAGTGTTCCACAGTGGAGTGGAGGTGGAGGCTGGGGGAAGGCAGGTACCAGGTCTTGGAAGGAAGCAGAGAGAGATTCTTACCCATCCCCATCACATTAGCCCTAAGTGCACCAGGGAGGGACTGGAGCAACTCAGCAAATCTCCAGAAATAAAAGTGGAAGAAAAGTGGAAACATCAAGCAGCTTGAAGTTCCGCCACACAGTGGCCACGGTGCTCAGGGCCTTCCCCAGGAGTTAAAATCAGTAATTGGCAAGAGAAGGTCAGTGCCACGCTGGACACTGGGAATGCAGAGTGTCCGGCAGAGCAGCTCCTGGGGCACAGCAGGCCTGGGTGGCAGCATGGAGGGCGGGGGAAGGAGGAGCTCTGTGGGTGACCCTGGCGCCAGAACCTGGACCCACGGGAGATGCACAGCATGGGAGGGACGAGCCGAGTCTTGATGTTCGAATGGCCACGTCTTGGTTTCTGGAAGCTGTAGCTCAGAAAACAACGTGAACTCCCTCGTATGGCTCGGACACCCTGGTTTCAGGTCTGATTGGGGTGGATTCGGCCCAGATGTACACCAGTTTGCAAGACTGATGTCACTGTGCACTTTCCACCTCAAATCAAAGTTGATCTGAAATATGCACAGTGAATAAAGGAGACCTCAGCTTAAAATGGAACAGTCTGTTCCAATCATACAGAATATTTCTGAGTTCTCTGAGCTCTGTGCACCAACACTGTTGATCATTTTGCCTTATTTTGCCTAATCCTGACATAGCTTTGTGAACGTTGTATATTTTTAGTCTTCCTGTTACAGATGAGGAAACAGAATCTAAGAGAGATTAAATTATGTTTCCAAGATCAATTTCCCAAGAGCTGGTAAGGGGCATCCATTCATTCATCTGTTGATTCCGTAAGTGTGGACTAAGCAGTTACCACATTCTAGGTGGTGGGGTGACAGTGACGAGACCCATAGATAGAGTTCCATCCTCATTGCATTTACAGCCCAGAAGAAGAGGCGGGGGTTAAACTCCAGTACGAAATATACAAAGGGGTAGAATATAATGAATATGATGAAAAAGTAAAGGACTGCATTCAGAAAGCAACATGTAACATGAGATCAGGGCATGAATACGAAATATCCAGGCAAAAAAGTGTATAAGTTTATTCAGAGAAGAGGGAAGAGCTCATGCCAAGAGCCCAAGAATGGAAATGTTGTATGACTGAAATGTGGACAAAATGAAGGTGGACTGATAAGAGATAAGGCTGGGAGTGTGGTCGTCAGGGGGAGCCATGGTTTCAGTTTACCTAACTGCAGCATAACTGTTGCTAACACTTCATCTCATCCCCAGAAGCATCCTGGTTCGGACACCGATTGGTGTGGCTGTGTGAGCACACATCCTCTTCTACCTGAGTGGAGCACCGGCAGGATAGTCCACGTGTCTCAGAATTATATATATCTAATACGTATGCTCTATGCTTATAACTTAGAAAATACGTTTTATAGAAACAGAATACAACTATGGATAAAGTTACAATTTTTATAAAGATGAAAGTAGGCATGACATAAAAGACAGTTTTGTTTAATGATCATTGGGGCTGCTTGTGTATCTGTAGATCTTTGGAAAATGATATGATAAAGACATTTATACTTCATAAATTGTTACGTGTTCATGTCATAAAACTTATTTTTCTTACCTTCACTTGAGCTAAATTACCGATTCTATTAAGATAATGAAAATATTCACATAACTTATGTACCGGTGACCATAATGCCAAATGAGATAACCCCTCTCAAAGCATCATCCTTTTTAGTTTTTCTTAAATTTCCCTTGATAAATTTTACTGTCCCAACTAGAACTGCCAATACAAGTTTTAAAGTAACAATTGGATTCAGAAAAATTTCAGACGACATTAGGGTATCCAAGGCAATGGTGTCTACCTAACCCTGCATGTCACAATAACTATGCAGTTAGAAGAAAAACAAATGGAACCACACAGTGTGGCTAGAAGAAAAAGACTATCACAGTCCGTTAGTTACCTGTAGTAGAAAGTATCTACGTGAAGACTTTTTTCTTGAGCTCTTATGGCAAGACTTTTCAGAGAGTTAGGGAATAATGAAAAGCTGCCCAGAAGTAAGAAAAAGAAATACAAGCCCAAAGATTGACTTAAAATCACCCCAAGAAGCTAGAGACATAAATTACCAAGAAAGGATCCTGATAGATCAGAGCACCTGGGAAGGGGCTTGGGCATACACAAGGCTCAAGGTCGTGCCATTGGAAAGCATGGCACTAGGGAGAGAAGATGGTGGGCGAGGAGGGAGCAGCCCCTCTGGAGATTTGATGCAAATAAGAAGCAGGGGCTGGAGAGAATCTTAGGATCCTGCAAGACAAACGACAAACTAAAGGACAAACCACCTCTCCCCTCCAAGCCACAGTTTGCTACACCAGAGAAAGGGGCTTTTTGGACTAGGAGGCTTAAACCACTACGAACAAAAATGTTGAACTCAAAATGCGTATGTATAAACAAACCTTACAAGCAAACTTACTATTAGAAGTAAACAAAAAATAAAAATCATTTCAGGTGGTTGGAGTTATCTCTCTCAATTTCTTCTTTATAAAAAAAAGGGTTATTTAAGCACTCCAGACTTAATCAAATGTCCTTGATAAACATTCTGCAATATTTTTTAAATGCAGCATCCACTTCAAGAATTAAAAGCAAAAATAATTAAGTAAAAAAGGGAAAGAAATGTTATTGAACTTGGGAAATAAAAGAAAATACAAAAGCATCTAAAAATGATGACTAAGTCACAAGGTTGTAAGAAAGAATAAATTTAAATAAAAATTCAATAAAAATATTGGAGAAAGGAAAGAACAACCAAGAGAATAAAAATGAGGCTAAAAAAACTGTCAGAAAGAAAGGGGTTGAAACGGGCAACAGGAGCTACTAAAGAAGTCAAATGAAACAATGGAACAGAATTGATTCACACAACTCTAGTGGAAGAGAACATTGAAGAAATAAATAAAAGATAAGTCAACACATTGAAAGAACTTTCCAGATACCTGGCATAAATAACCGGAATGATTTTCTCGGGGATGCATCCTATTAAAACAATTAGATTTTGATTTGAGTTCCTTATAAATTCTGGATATTTGACTTTGTCAGATACATAATTTGTGAATATTTTCCCCCATTCCGTAGACTGTCTGTTTACTCTGTTGATAGTTGATTTTGCAGTGCAGAAGCTCTTTAGTTTATGTAGGTCCCACTTGTCAATTTTTGCTTTTGTTGCAATTGTTTTTGGGGACTTAGCCAGAAATTATTTGCCAAAGCCAATGTCGAGAAGGATATTTCCTAGGTTTTCTTCTAGGATTTTTATAGTTTAAGACCTTACATTTAAACCTTTAATCCATCTTGAGTTAATTTTTTGTACATAGTTCAAAAAAGGGGTCCAGTTTCATTCTTCTACAAGAGGCTAGCCAGCTATCCCAGCATCATTTATTGACTAGGAAGTCCTTACTCATTGCTTATTTTTTGTCAGTTTTGTTGAAGATCAGGTGGTTGTAGGAGTGTGGATTTATTTATGGGTTCTCGTATTATGTTCCATTGGTCTATGTGTCTCTTTTTGTATCAGTACCATGCTGTTTTGGTTACTGTAGCCTTATAGTATAGTTTGAAGTTGGGTAATGTGATGCTTCTTGTTTTGTTCTTTTTACTTAGGATTGCCTTAGCTATCTGGGCTCTTTTTGATTCCCTGTGAATTTTAAAATAGTTTTTTTCTAATTCCATAAAAAAAGACTTTGGTGGTTTGATAGGAATAGTGTTGAATCTATAAATTCCTTTGGGCAGTATGGCCATTTTAACAATATCGATTCTTCCAGTAGGTGAACATGGAATGTTTCTCCATGACACAAATTGGTATTTGTGTTATCTCTGATTTCTTTCAGCAGTGTCTTAAAGAGATCTTTTACCTCCTTGGTTAGCTGCATTACTAGGTATTTCTCCTTTGTGTGGCAATTGTAAATGAGATTGCTTTCTTGATTTGACTCTCACCTAGAATATTATTGGTATATAGAAATGCTACTAATTTTTGTACATTGATTTTGTATCCTAAAACTTTATTGAAATCATTTATCAGTTTTAGGGGACTTTTGGCTAAGTCTTTTGGGTTTTCTAGGTATAGAATCATATTGTCAGCAAAGAGAGATGGCTTGACTTCCTCTCTTCCTGTTTGTTTGCCTTTTATTTCTTTCTCTTGCCTGATTGCTCTGGCTAGCAATCTCATTACTGGGTATACGCCCAAAGAAAAATAAATAATTCCACCAGAAAAACACATACACGTGCATGTTTGTTGCAGTGTTATTCACACTAGCAAAGATATGAAGTTAACCTAGTCACTAATAAATGGTGGATTAGATAAGGAAAATGTGGTACATATACACCATGAAATACTATGCAGCCATAAAAAGTAATGAAATCATGGCCCTTGCAGCAACATGGCTGCAGCTGGAGTCTGTAATCCTAAGTGAATTAACACAGGAACATAAAACCAAATACCACATTCTCACTTATAACTGGGAGCTAAACGTTGGGTACTTATGGACATAAAAGGGCAACAGTAGACTTTGTGGACTACCAGAGAAGGGTGGAGGGAGAGGTGGATTGAAAACCACCTAGGGGGAACTATGCTCACTACCTGGGTGAGGGGATCCACACCCCAAACCTCAGTATCATGTAATATACCCATGTAATAAATCTGCACATGTACCCCCTGAATCTAAAATACGAGTTGAAACTATCAAAAGAGAAATAAAACTAAAACTTTTGCATTTTAAAAAACAATCAGATTTTAAGAAAAAAAAGGTCTGCAGGGCTTCAAGGCAGAAAGATCAAACACCTTCCCAGAGCAAGAGAATTAGCTTGACCTCAGAATTCCCAAAAGTAATAAGCAAACAAAATAATAACAGTAATAACAGTGATGACGGTGCAAGAATTTCAGGAAAATCAAGGGAAAGGGATACTGGAACAAAGATTTTATAATCAACCATCCACATAACCATCTATATAAGTATGAAGGCTGCAGAAAAATGGTGTTAATCACGCAAAATATAGGGTCTATCACAAACCCGAGCCCTTCTTCAGCAGTCGCCTGGAGGATAAACGTCATCCACCTGAGAGTGGACTGCAGAAACTTCAGAAAAACCCGTAGCAAGAAACTCACATAACTAACCGTTCAAATAGGACTGATATGAAGATGGAGAAAAGTGTGAAATAACATACAAATGACCTGACAAGGTAGACAATGCAACAACTAAAATTCTCAGAAAGAAAGGAAAACAGGAAAGTAGAATAAACTTATGTTATTTAGGTAATAGTTCAAAGCCAAAGAACACCATGCAACTCTAGCAAGCCAGATTGTTTACAGCAAATGTTGAAAAACAAACACAAGAGATGAAGACTTTAAAGAAGGTATGAGTGCAAACGTAGCAATGCAAATAAAAATTCAAACTTTCCTAAATACCAAAATAAATGTGAAGCACAAAGGGAAAATAAGCATTTTACACAGAGAAAGAATATAACAACAATAACATAATATACATCATAATATTAAGATGTTATGACAAAGTTGAGGCAAAATATATCAGTCACATCAATAAATGTAAATGAGCTTCAAACATCTATTAAAAATGACTTTCAATCCAGCTGAGTAATCATGTACATAAATACGTGTGTGTGCCTGCTCTATATATGTATGATTATATACAAATGCATGATTTTACATACATATATCTGATTTTACATAGATGCATACATACACATCTATAGTAAAAATTCAGAAACATAAGAATAAAGATATGGGCAAAGAGATACCAGTTATGTGGAAACAGTAAGAATGTAAGGGTTGCAGTCCTAATACTAATCAAAATATTATCCAAGCTAAAAAGCATTAATGTGACAAGAGCATCTTTTAGTACTGAAAGGTATAATGCACACTGAAGATACTACAAATATAAATCCCTATGTACCAAATAATTTAGCATCCATCTTTATAAAGAAGGAACTAGGGAGATGCAAGGGGAAATAATGCAAACAGGAGATTTTAATACTACTCTCAGGCAGATCATGCAAACAAAAATATCATTACAAAGAAAACAGAATTAAGTTACATAAACAAAGGTTACAAATAATATTCTCATAATGCAATAACAGTAAAAAGTTATGTCAAATTAAAAGGCCATCCACTTGGAAATTTAAAAATAAGCCTTCTAAAGTAGGTCTTGAGTAAAAGGAGGAATACAAACACTAGTACGGAACTTATGAAAAATAATGGCAAAACACTGAAAATCAGGTACTACGGAAAATACTTAAAGCAGTGATCATGGGAAAAGTCATAGCTTTAAATACTTACATCAGTGTAAATTTTTTTTTTTTTTTGAGACGGAGTCTCGCTCTGTCGCCCAGGCTGGAGTGCAGTGAGCCGACCTCCCGGGTTCACGCCATTCTCCTGCCTCAGCCTCCCGAGTAGCTGGGACTACAGGCGCCCGCCACCACGCCCGGCTAATTTTTTGTATTTTTAGTAGATTACAAGCGTGAGCCACCGCGCCCGGCAACATCAGTGTAAATTTAAAAAAAAATTTAAAGCAGATTAAATTCCCAACTCAGAAAACTAGGAAAATAGTAGAAATATCAAAAGGAAATAACAAAAATAAAAGCAGAAATTACTAAAATAGAAAATAGAAAAATAGAAAAAGTAGGTTTAATAATCTGTATTCTTTTTATTGAAATAAAAAGTCACATAACCTCTTGGCTAATTTAATTAATAAAAAGGAGAGATCACATGTTTAATTACTAAGAAATGTCCAAGGAGGAGAAATATAACAGAAAAAATAATAAGATTACTTGAAAATCTCTCTTGCAAATAAACTTTAAACACTGGACAAAGTGGAGAATTTTCTACAGAAAAAGCCTGATTACCAAAACTGACCATTAGAGAAAGAAAACTTACATAGAGGAATTGCAGAAGGAATAGAGAAGGAGCACTCAGGTAGTTCCATGGGGGAATTGTTCCAACCTTCGTAACATTATTAATAGATGATTCTACGGCACAAAACTCACTATAGAACATACATATAAAGAAAAGCTTTACAAATACTTGTATGAAGATAGTATAACAATAATTTCTAAACCTGCAAAAAAGAAAAAAAATCCACCATGTGCAAATAGGATTCATTCCTGGAATACAACATAGGTTTAATATTAGGAAACTCATTCACAAAATATATCATTACATTTTATTACATTATGTTTATTATAGCTGTTATGTAACAGATGTAAAGAGAAAAACTTTACACATTATTTTAAACATTAAAAAACTTTTATCAAAACTCAATTCCAGATCGAAAATTTTAAAAAACACCAAAAGAAGTAAGAATTGGTAGATATCCCCTGAACGTAGTCCTTGACATGTCAGAAACATAACTTCAGAACAGAAAACTGTAGTCATTATCTCCACTGCTAATTCAAATTATACTGGATGTATTGCTGGAAACACTACAATGTAATGTGTCATAACAATGAGACATAAAATAATTGAAAAAATATAACTAAGATGATCTCTCTCTACTTATGATATGAGTGTATCTGAAAAGCTAGACAAAGATGGGACTCACTAAAACAGTAATCAAATTCAATGACATATCAGGAAATCTTATTAATTCACAGCAATCGGTATTTTTCATATGCACAAACAATGAAAAATATGGGATTAATGGTAGAGAAACTGCATTTATAGAAACAGCAGAGGATATAATAATTAGTAATAAGTTTAAAAATATCTATGCAAAATCTACATCAGAGATACTTTAAAACATCCTGAAGGGTACAAAGGAAGACCTGAGCAAATAAAGTATCAGTTGTTCTTGGATAAGATGACTCAATGTCATAAATATGCAATACTCACTAGTAAAATAATATTCCAGTAAAAATGATGAATGTGCTTTCTTGGGGCTAGAAAACTTGATGCAAGTGTTTGTATAAAAAATATATATATAAAAGAAAAAAATCTAAGGGAAAAAAGAAAAGAGCAGCCACATGCAAGATGGGCCCTATTGGGTATGGATACATCCAAAAACCCTAGAATTAACAGAGTGTGGTTCTGAAACATGGATAAACAGACAAAACAGTGGAATACAATAGAAAACTCCCAAAATAGGTTTAAGTACATATTGAATTTAGTATACAGGCAAATCTCGGAAATATTTTTGGGTTCATTCCAGACCACTTCAATAAAGGGAACATTGCAATAAAATGAGTCACACAAATTTTTTGGTGTCCCAGTGCATATAAAGGTTCTGTTTACACTGTACTGTAGTCTATTAAGTGTGCAATAGCATTTCTCCTTAAAAAGTGCATACTGTATTTAAAACATATTTCACTGCTTATAAATGCTAACTATCATCTGAGTCTTCAGTGAGTCCTAAACTTTCTGCCGGTGGAGGGTGTTGCCTTGATGTTGACGATTGCTGACTGATCAGGATAGTAACTGTTGAAAGTTGGGTTGGCTGTGGCAATTTCTTAAAATAGGACAAGAATGAAGTTTGCTGCATTGATTGATTGACTCTTGCTTTTATGAAAGGTATCATTGTAGCTTGACATGCCATTTGATAGTATTTTAACCACAGTAGAACGTCTTTCAAAATTGGAGTCAATCTTCTCAAATCCCACCACTATTTTATCAAATAAATTTATCTATTGTTCTAAAAACCTTTGTTTTCATTTCAACAATGTTCACAGCATCTTCACCAGAAATATATTTCATCTCAAGAAACCGCTTTCTTTGCCCATCCACAAGAAGCCACCGCTTACCCATTCAAGTTTTATTAAGAGACTGCAGCAATTCATTCATGTCTTCAGGCTTCATTTGGAATTCTATTTCTCTTTCTGTTTCCATCACTTTTGCAGCTTCTTCCTCCACTGAAGCCTTGAGCCCTTCAAAGTCATCCAATCAACTTTTTCCAAACTCTTGTTAATGTTGACATCTTGATCTCCTCCCATGAATCATAAATGTTCTTAATGGCATCTAGAATGATGAATCCTTTCCAGAAAGTTTTCCATTTATTTTGCCCAGATCAATTGGAGGAATCACTATCTGCAACAGCTATAGACTTGCAAAATTTATTTGTAAAATAATCCTACTCGAAACTCAAAATCACTTCTTGATTCCTGGGCTACAGAATGAATGTGTGTTAGCAAGCATGGAAACAATGTTCATCGCCTGTACATCCCCATCAGGGCTCTTGGGTGACCAGGTGCATTGCCAATAAGCAGGAATATTTTGAAAATAATATTTTTTTTTTCTGAGCAGTAAGTCTCCACGGTGAAGTTCAAATGTTCAGTGAACCATCCTGTATACAGATGTGCTGTCATTCAGACTTTGCTGTTCCATTTCTAGAGTATATGCAGAATAGAGTTAGCATCATTCTTGAGGGCCGTAGGAGTTTTGGAATGGTAAATGAGCATTGGCTTCAACTTAAAGTCACCAGTTGCATTAGTCCCTCACAAGAGAGTCAGCCTGTCCTTTGAAGCCAGACACTGATTTATCTTTTCTAGCTATAAAATTCCTAGATGGCATCTTCTTCCAATAGGAAGATATTTTTCTACATTGGAAATCAGTTATTTACTGTGTTTAGTTTCATCGATGGTCTCAGCTCAATCTTCTGGGGAACTTGCTGCAACATCTACATCAGCACTTGCTGCCACACTTTGCACTTTTATGTCATGGAGATGGCTTCCTTCCTTAAACCGCATGAACTAACTTCCACCAGCTTCAAAGTTTTCTTCTGCAGTTTTCTCACCTTTCTCAGCCTTCGTAGAATTGAATAGCGTTAGAGGCTTGCTTTGGATTACGCTGTGGCTTAAGGGAATGTTGTGGCTGGTTTGATTTTCTATCCAGACCACTCAAACTTTCTCCACATCAACAATAAAGCTGTTTGCTTTCTTATAATTCATGTATTCACTGGAGTAGCGCTTTTATTTCTTCAAGACCTTTTTTTTTTTTTTCATTCACAACTTGGCTAACTGGTGCAAGAGGCCTATCTTGGCTTTCCACATGCTTTTCTCACTAATCTTAGTCATTTCTAGCTTTTGATTTAAAGTGAGAGAGGTGCAGGTCTTTGCTTCACTTGAAGTCTTACAGACCATTGTAGGGTTATTAATTGGCCTTATTTCAATATTGTTGTGTGCCAGGGAATAGGGAGGCCCAAAAAGAGGGAGAGACATGGGAAAGTTGATGGTTGGCAGAGCAGTCAGAACACACAACATTTATCAGTTTAGTTTACTGTCTTATATGGATACAGTTTATAGAGCCCCAAAACAATTTCAATAGTAAGATCCAAGATCACTGATCACAGATCACCATATATAATAATAATAACAAAGACATTTGAAATATTGCAAGAATGATCAAATGTGACACAGAAACATGAAGTGAGCACATGCCGGTTGGAAAAATGGCACCGACAGGTTTGCTTGAGGCAAGGTTGGTACAAAGCTTTAATTTATGAACTGGAATTTCTGCAAAGAACAATAAAACTAGGTCTGCCTCTCCAATGAAAGTAGCATCTCAAATACCTGGGGCAAAGTTTTTTTTTTTTTTTAAATATAACAGGTTTTTTTGTTGTTGTTGTTTGTTTTTTTTTTTTTTTAAGACGGAGTCTCGCTCTGTCGCCCAGGCTGGAATGCAGTGGCGCAATCTCGGCTCACTGCAAGCTCCGCCTCCCGGGTTCACGCCATTCTCCTGCCTCAGCCTCTCCGAGTAGCTGGGACTACAGGCGCCCGCCACCACGCCTGGCTAATTTTTTTGTATTTTTAGTAGAGACAGGGTTTCACCGTGGTCTCGATCTCCTGACCTCGTGATCCGCCCGCCTCGGCCTCCCAAAGTGCTGGGATTACAAGGGTGAGCCACCGCACCCGGCCATATAACAGATTTTTTGTCAACTGGATGGCCATTCAGAAAAAAATACAAATTTAGATCAATACCTAACACTCTACCCAATAGGGTTGAAATGGATCAGGAATCTAAGTGTAAAAATAACATCATAAAAACAGTAGAAGGAAACACAAGTGAATTCCTCTGTTGCCTAAGTATAAGAATTCCTTTGTTAACTATACATCACAATGCAGATGCAATGAAAAAAATGAATATATTTAACTAAAATAAAAGAGAGAAAAAGCAGTAAAAATAAATAAATAATTTGCATGAGAAAATGGCTTTAGAGATATTTTGGGTTTTTTTTTTGAGGGGGAAGTCAAAGATAAAGGATAAACTAGAAGAAAACCTTTGCAATATATATCATAAACAAAGGAATAAAATCACTGATACACAAAGAAAATCATAAGAATAAGCCATAACTCCACGGCCATAATATAAAGGAGAATACAAACTCTTACGCAAATGAGTAGTCCTTTGCATAGCCCATTCCCTCCTGATTCATTTAAGTGTAGGTTCAGCTTTTATCGTTTCATCCATAAACAACCCAGCAGGGCCTCTCTGTTCATTGGAGCCTCCCAGATGTGTCTGAATCCCCTTTATCCCCAGTTCGCCACTCAGTAAACACGCAACAGGAACAGGCCCATCTAAATAAGAATGGGAGATTTTTATAGCAGGTACCTGGAGTGTGGATTTTGGGTGGGCAATTGGGGGACTGATGTGCCTTTGAAATAGCCAACCGACGGCTCAAATTTACTGATAACATCTTTTTAGAATCATTTTTTAAATTGAGAGATATTATGGAATCATGTTTTAAAACATTAACTCTGGCACCAACCTCTTTGGGTCCATCTAAATCATCTAGGTGTGTGACTTGAAACAAATTATTTAAGCTAAATCACAGTGTTTTTATCTATAAAGAGGGGAAAAACAATAGTTATCTCCCAGGGGTGTTTCTGCGTAAAGTAGTTTTAATACATGTAAAGCCTTTGGAATATTATGTAGTGAAAAACAAGTACACAATTATTGTGAGCTGTTATTACTATTGATTAATATTTTTTACGTTATTATAAACTTTTAAAAGAGTGTGTATTAGCTCTAAAATATTAGAAATAATTTAAATTTTTGTCCAATATAGCTGATTATCACAAATGCTTGCTTATTTATTTATGCATTTTTATTCTGTAAATAATGATTAAAATACTACTGGGTGTTCAACTCATACATGTCTAAAATGACCTCCTTGAGAACAGGGACTGAGCATTAGTCATTTTCACTTTCCTGTGCCTAGCGTTGCACAGAGTTGAAAAAATAGCACACACTCTAGAAGAGCATGAAAATAAATGAACCCACTCTAGTTTACTATTAAAAAAATATTAGGTAAAATTGGGCTCAATAAACATGCATGCATCTCAGATTACAGTTGTACAGTGAGGTTATGCTGTGGCTGCTAACACCCTCTACTTAGGGATGTCTGCGCCTAGCAGCCAACAGTAACGAAGGCATTTAACTCTGTCCCGGTCTTTCGTGTATCTCCCAACCCCCAGCCCCCACACCTTTGGTCTCTGTTTTAATTCTGGGTCATCTTGCAAATGCCCATTGTGTACTGTATTTTTCCATTTTCTGAACTAGCCTCACTATAAAGGTTTTTACATTAGAAATTTATAAACTTTGCAGAGAAGTCTTGATCTTTCTAAATGCAGTTATCCTATAAGCACTAAGACTTTGTCAGTTAGACATTATTTCTATACCCTAATGATTCTAGTTACTAATCTGTAAATACGAGCTTTTGGCTGTGCAAAGTCCCATGGTTTGCTCTTCCTCCTTATTGTCTCCCCAGATGCCTTCGAATGCCATTGTTCACCTGGACGATGGCTCCCCGTAGGACACCTCACATGCAGAAAAACAAACAAACAAAGAACACTTCTTTGTGGATTATTTTTCTACATTTACAAACTGAGAATAAATAAATTGAGAAAACAAGAAAAAAATGGGCCAGCATCAAGACATGCCTCAATATTAATATACTGGTATATTTATTTATTTTTCTGTAAGTATGATTTTTTCACAAAATCCAGATTCACGTAAGACAACATTTTTCAAAATATTCATACAGAATATGTGTTTAATGGCAACATATTATTCCACTTACTAAATATGTTACAATTAATTTCATCATTCCTTTGGTGACAGCATAAATATTATTTCCAACCTTTTCTGTTTTAAATGCACTCATTAAAGGTTTTGCACATACATTTTTGCATTCTTTATCTGAGTTGTTCCTCAGGGAAAATACATCCTGAACACTTTGAAGGGTTTTAAGACACAGCCCCAAACTGCCCTCTTGGAAAATTTGAATATTTAGTAACCCACTATCACCCCCCGGCAGTTTCAAGGTGAGTGTCCTTTGAATTAAAACCTTGTCAACATTGGTATGGTGATTTGTTTAAACTCCAGCCTGTGTTACTGGTAAGTAGAGAAAATGCATGGGGGTAGTTGCCATTTGCTTATTGAATTGAGGTTTTCTGCCTGTGACAAAGGTTGTTTGTGTCACTTCTCTGTGGATTGCCTGTTCAGGTCTTTTAATCACTTCGCTATTTAACTTTTTTATCTTAATGATTGGTAGTAGCTTTTTAAAACTATGTAAATAGTAACCCTTTATCTGTCTTACACATGAACATGTGTTGTACTTTTTTTGTTTTTAAACTTTAGATTTTACTTATAGTGTTGATGACTGCTTTATAGTTGATGGGAGTTGCATGTATGTGTCTTCCTTGCTTGTGTAGTCTCTCTATGTTGCTTGCACATTTAATATATGTTTCCCTAAGTACCTGCACATCAAATACTTTCTTCTTTATCTGTACAATACCGTTTTTCACCTGCAATCTTTAAACTGCAAGGACTTTATTTTACATTGATGTAAATATTAGTACATAAATGTAAACCGTAAAGGTAAAAACAACATGAAGTCGTGATTTAACTTTACTTTTTATTCCCAACAGATAACCAATTGATCAGAAATAGTTATTGAACCATCATTCCTTTCTCCATTGATTTGCAATACTAATTAGTTTATGGACACCTTGTTTATATCACATGAGACCAGACTTCGGGGGTTTGTCTGTTTCCCCTTGATTGACGTGTTTGTCTTTTTGTTATTACTGGTATTATTATACTGCTTTATACACTGGAGTTTTGCATTACTTTTCACACATTTTCTTATGAAAACAATTAAAATTAATGCATTTGTTGTAGAACACGTAGAAAATAGAGAGGTAAAATAAAGACAGTAAAAACCATCCAACGCCTTGCCACAAGGCAGAATCATACATATTCCTTTGGTTTACTTAGGCACTGATTTTCTTCTAAGTTGGGCCAGACTACACGGACTCTGCTCTTTCTCAGAGCCCCTCCTGGCTTCTGCTCTCCTTCTCCTCGCCCGCTTTTTCTCCTTCCCCGACTCCCCTCCCTGCCCCACTTCCATTCCCACGTGTGGCCTGAAATTGTTCAGGTCTTGGTGAAGCAATCCCCCAGCTTGCAGCTGCCACTAGCCCTGCTATCCCCTCTGCTTCAGAGCCATTCTGTGCCTCCTCCTTATCTCCCTGCATCAGAAGGAGCTCCCAGAATTCTTATTTTTCACTTCCTGTGCTCGGTGGAGGAAGTTCTGTCTTAGGCTAGATTCAGTTTGGCCAAAGTGGACACTGGATCATTGCTCGCTAAAGATTTTTCTCACCTTATAAAGTGGTCGACTCCTAGACCCCTTAGCTTTCCAAAGCTAGAGAAGAATTGTAAAATGGGACATGCAACTTAACTGTAATTGTTTTCAATATGAAGGGTGCTAAGATACATGAGCTTATATAAACAAAAGAACATCAGTAGTTGAACAGTGGGGAAATTACTGTAACTCTTGTAAAGACACTTTTGTAAGCGAAAGCATTCCTGTCAGGAGGTGCATGGCTCTGAAAGGTCAGGAAGCCCATTTTCTTCTAGTCTCAGGCAGTAAAAGAGATACAAGTATAGCAAACCTAGTAAAGTGCCACAGTAATCTTTGCATAAGTGTACAGCAGCATAGCGCTTCCACTGCAATGATTTACTATTTATTGCGAAAGACGATAGTCTACATGATGTGTCAAGGACTGTGTCCAGCGTGAGAGATGAGGAATTGGGAGGCGGATAGGGAGAAAACACATTGAAATACATCAACTTTTGCAATGAGCCTACATGGCTAAAGAATGAAAGGGGTTACTCCTGTGGCCACGGTGTGTACGATCACCGTGAGTTTAAAACTATCTCAAAGGGAATACTACCAGGAGTGTTTAGGTCCACAATTACAGTAAATGAAGATGCAGAATGAGCAGAACCACTTCACTTAATTAGAAATGTTAAATAAGTACTACGAATGTACAGTAGTGTGTGCACTAAAACGAGAAAAATTTCTCACCCTGAAAAGCATTTTACTTATTTGCTTTTTTATTTGTTTACTTGTGTTATGTTTAGAAAACTATTAATATAGCCCCCAACTAAAAGATAAAATAGGAGATGGGTAATAATTGCAAATGCTCTTGTCTTTAGAATATATGTGTATACACATATGCAAATCAATGCATATATCTGTGTGTGTGTATCTGTGTGTATATATGTTCACATATATGAATGTGTGTATAAGTGTGTGTTTACATGTGTGTGTGTATATGTGTGTCTGTGCATATATGTGTGTATTGTGTGTATATATATGCATGTGCATATGTGTAAGTGTGTGTATAAGTGTGTCTGTATATATCTGTGTATGTATGTGTGTGTCTGCATATATGTGTGTGTGTGTATATATATGTGTGTGTGTGTGTGTGTGTATCTGTGTGTGTATGTGTCTTTGGAGCTTAAGTACCCTGCAGGAATTAAAGGAAAAGATGGTTTTTACAGAGAGTGTTAAAGAGCTATTTTTCCTATATTTCTTTTCTTTGACATTATTTTTAAACTGTAATGTACTAATTCTAATGATTTGCAGTGATGATCAGAATACTCTGAGTTGGGGTTTGGTCAAGCGCTGACAGCACCCCTCATGAAATTTCCAGAAAGACTAAAGGAGAGGCTGGAAAGAGAAAAGAAGGGAGAAAGAGAGAGAGAGAGAGAAGGTGATGATAACAGTCTTCCCATGAGAGCTTTCAAAGGCAGCCATCAAGAGCGTGGCTGCTGCCCTCATAATTCTGAACCTATAATGGGAGTGTTCGTAGATTCGCCTCTTGAGCATGTGAACCGGAATTTCTCAAATGAAGGGAGTAGTTCAGACACAGTTCTATTTTTAACGGCAAATACCATAATGTTTCTGAAACTGTATCACTTGTTTTGTGACCTCGTCAAATCTGCTAAAGGAACCAAAACCAGCCCTGGCCTACATGGTCAACAGCGTCGGCAGTCCTGAGTATCATCAAATAAGAAGCTTTGGGGCCACCATTATTTAAATCGGTTCGGTTTAATTGTTTTATCGAGTTTATTTCCAGTTTCAGATATCACTGAAAAACATGGTAATCACAATTGATCGCATTGGGATCGGCTGCCGCATGATTTTGCTGTCATATCTTGATACGAGTTTAAAGCAGATGCCAAATACACAAAATCTCTAAACAAAGCATTTCATCATCCCAATGCTCCAATAATAACAAAATTATCTTCTTCATTACTCAGGTCACATTTACTTTTCTTGGCTCAAAAATTTGACTAAA
Source organism: Hylobates moloch (assembly GCF_009828535.3). Lineage (NCBI taxonomy): Eukaryota > Metazoa > Chordata > Mammalia > Primates > Hylobatidae > Hylobates > Hylobates moloch. The sequence continues at coordinate 2,254,100 of NW_026652280.1, read as the reverse complement.
TAGGTAATTGCAAGAATCAACATTTCGAATGCCTGCATGCATATCTATCTCCACGTTCTTTGCAATAGCAGTTACAATTAGAAACCTTCACGATACAAGTGTTCTACCTGCAGTTACTGCAGAAGTCCTAAACCAATATGCTGTCTTCTAAATCAAGAGAATTATTTCCATATAACGTTTATCTATCATACACATAAAGAGATAGAAACTGAGCATAAAAGATAGAAGTTACCTATGCATAAAAATACTTAAAAGAAGAATTTCCATTTCAGTATTTAAAATGCATAGCCGGGCATTGTGGCTCACGCCTGTAATCCCAGCACTCTGGGAGGTTGAGGCGGGATCACCTGAGGTCAGGAGTTTGAGACCAGCCTGGCCAACATGGTAAAACCCCGTCTCTACTAAAAATAAAAAAACTAGCCAGGCGTGGTGGCAGGAACCTGTAATCAAGCTATTTCAGAGGCTGAGGCCCGAGAATCACTTGAACCCCAGAGGCGGAGGCTGCAGTGAGCCGAAATCACACCACTGCACTCCAGCCTGGGCAACAGAGGGAGACTCCATCTCAAAAAAAAAAAAAAAGAAAAAAAAAGAAAAAAGTGTCTTTCTTACCTTTAAGAATCTATAGGATGTTGAAGTTTTACTTTACTGCAAAAATTTTAAAAATGTGGATGTTTTGGGGGATAATTTGTTCTATAATGTTGACTATCTCTTCAAAGCAAAAATAAAGACATTCACCTGATGCATGGCCTCACAAACTGGGACCCGTGATTGTGAGCGGGGTGGACAGGCTGAGGCCCACAGCCAATCTGGCTCCTCCCTGACTTTTCTAAGTGAAGTTTATGGGAGAATGGCTGCGCTCACCCCCTGACATGGGGCCAGTGGCTGCTGTTGTTCTGCAAAGGCGGGGTGAGTAGCTGCAACAGAGACCACATGCCTGGCAAAGCCTGAAATATTTGACATCTGACCCTTTACAGAGGAAACGTGCTGATTCTTGGCTTTGAGTGCAGATTATCAGGAAGACAGAGTTTCCACAATGCTGTCTTCTCTCAATGTGTTACCCAAGGGCAGCTCTTGGGGAAGGCTATAGTCCAGAAAGAGATGTTTCCTCAAGCACAAGAACATCAAAAATAAACTAGCTGCCAGTGATGGATATCCCACTCAGCACCAGAGATACTAGAAAGCATTTGCAAACACCCGTCGTTTTGGAGCAGGCAGGCCTGTGTTTTACATGCGAGAGTGAGGAGTGAGGCCCAGAGGTCGGCTCCTTGTCCTGGGTCTTCCGCCCACGAGCCTCAGATCTGGCTGTCATGCACTGGGCCGTAACCAAACGTATTCATTTTCACATGCTTTAAGATATCAAACAAACAAAATGAAATTACACTCTTTGATAAAATATGTATTCTAAATTGAATGAGAGGAAGATGAGGGCTTCATTTTCTTCCTTTCGGGCAATGTGCACACTGAAGTGGGCTTAGTCTGCTATCAAAATGTGCAGCAGTGGGTTTATGTAGCTGAGAGGTCTGCTGAATTTTCACCCTTAACTAAGCATGCAAGATGAGTACCAAAATCATTACATTTATGTGTTTTTAATGGCTTGTCTGGGTTGCGTTTTGTCCACAGCTAGTGACGGAGCTGAGTGCCAGCCAAGTTTTTTAGAATTCACGCAGCTCCATTTCCACATCGTAATTTGACAATACCGAGGGCTTCTGCCATTCCCCTGGTTATATTTCTGAGTCAATACACAGCAGTCAGCTGGCGGGGGATCTTCCCAGCCTCCTCCCATGGTAATGAGGCATCCACCTGGCCCATGGAGCCTCCCTCGCTGCAGGAGGGTGCACGTTGGGCCAAGAGAGGGTGCTGCCTTTCACCTCAGAAGAGCTCTTTTGCTAGACATGGTCTTCAAGGGAAGTGAAGTAAACCCCACCTCTGACAACTTTGGAGATTCTTGTATGCCTTTGAGGGAAGCCCCCTGGCGGTACTGCTAGACAGTACCCATTGTTTGTACCTGGCTATTATTTGTATTGAAGTTGTTAACAGAATCAACATATAGCCTGTGGTGTGGAAGTAGAGACACCCTTTGACATAGCAAAAGTTAAAACGGAATCAACCCTTAGGTTGGCAGAAGAGGGAATCTCAAACTTTCCATTTATATGAAAATGCACTTCTCCATCACAACCACCAGCCAACGGAACTCCGATCAACTCTCTGATTTACATGTGAGTTTGTTAATCACGATGTTTTTGCTCTAAACACTTATAATTTCAAATGCGATTTCGATGGAAATCTGAAGTTAGAAAAGATGGCTTGGTGATTTAAAACTATAAATCGCCTTATTTTTCTTTTAAAGAAGACAAGTTAAGAAAATATGAAGAATTTGGAAACGCCATAGTAAATAAACTAAATATTTTGTGATTTTAATACTGGTATACAACACAGTTTTTTACCAAACATATTTGATTTCTTTACTAGGTACACAAACATTTGAAATTTCAATGTCAATAATACAAAAACGTACTTCTAATTTTCTTAGGAAAAGACTAATTGCTGTTTTGAATGTTTCACAGCTATATTGCAAAATACAAGTGACTGTCAATAAGTCACATACAGGAAGACAGAGTATAGGCTATCCTGGGGGTAGGAAGAGTGTGATCTAATGTGCATTTGCTTTTCATCTACCATGAGTGGCCCCCTCTCTTTGAATTTGTCCAAAGAGCAAAGTAAACCAGGGAATGTTCTGGGATTGTGGCTGAAGCACCCCAGAAATCTGGAGGGTTCTGATGAAAAGCAATCAGTGGAAAGGCAGACACCTTTTTTTAAAATAATGGGGTCAATGGCTCTTATTTGTGAAAACAATTTATAGAAAGGGAAAAAATGATACACAAGTTATGCAACAAAATGTGTCACAGCCCATGATTGTACACATCACACCAAGATGAGCTCCCCAAGCAGAGAGCACACAGAGCCCCCTGCCCCTGACGGAAAGCCAGTGAGATCCAAAGGGCAGCTTTGGGAACACTATTAAGCTTCGGTAGGCTGAAAAGTAATTGACAGAACCTTTATCATAGAATTAGTGGGACAAGAAATGAGTCTTCTATAGCACTATCACAAAAATATTGTTACGTATAAAAATTTATTGGTGCATGCTTGAATATTAGTTCAACTTTCCCTCAGATTCAAAATAGTTCAGTATAAAGGAAAAATAACTTCCAATATTTAAAAAAGATATTTATGACAATCACTATAGGCTAAGTGCTTTTTATTTTTCTTTACAATATTTATTACAAATGTATAAATATTTATGGTAATTGTACTCTTTGCTTATATGTGTGTGTGCAATAAGCAATAAACCTAGTGTTAAAACTTTAGTTCTGTTAACATCTTTTGAGAAATTTTTCAACAGTTAAAAAAAGAATATTCTGTTTGAAGCATCTTAATCGGTAACGACACTCAAATAGTTGTCATGGCTTTGAAATTTAAAAAATCAGTTTCAGTTTCTCTCTTTCTTTCTTTCTTTCTTTCTTTCTTTCTTTCTTTCTTTCTTTCTTCTTTCTTTCTTTCTCCTTTCTTTCTTTCTTTTCTTTCTTTCTTTCTTTCTTTTTCTTTCTCTCCCTTCCTTCCTTCCTTCCTTCCTTCCTTCCTTCCTTCCTTCCTTCCTTCCTTCCTCCCTCTCTCTTTCTTTCTTTCTTTTCATCATTTGCGAGGTACAGAGCTTGAATATTTGGGTATTTTTAGTGCTTTTCCAAGTAGGCATCAGCTTTATCCTGATCATGTGTTTTAAACTACTGGGGAAAACCTGTAAAACATCACTTCTTAATTTCTATGGACAGAAAAGAGCTAATATATATATATACTATTATATATAAATATAAAATATATACTATTATATATTATATATAATATATTAAATTATAAAAATTATAAATTATAAATATAAAATAAGATATATATATAAATATATATACTATAAATATATATAAATTATATATTATATATTATATTATATCATATATCATAATATTATATATAAATATCATATATAAATATATTATATATTAAATATAAATATAAATATTATATATTAATTATATATAAAAATATTATATATGATATATTATATTATTATATATTATATAAATATTATATATTATATTATATATTATATTATATAAAAATATATTGTATATATTATATATTTATATCATATATTATATATTATATTATATTTATATCATATATATATGTTTCAAACATGAAAGGAAACTTAAACCAGTAGAAATAAATGTTTACATCAGGATACTTTTGTTGCCTGTCGTTTTGTTTTTTAAGATAGTTTTTGTAGGTACGGGGCACATTTGGATGGCTGCTTTTCATTAGCAGTCTCTGGATGCCTAATTTCCTCTTCATTTTTCCCCAAGATATTGCACAGGGCTTCTGCAAATACAATTGTTATTGGACTTAAAGGGTGATCTTTGCCTTTTCACTGGAAAACAGCCATTTGAGGTTACGTGACACATGCAATATATTGCACCTTCAAGCGCCCCAACTCTCTCTTCGCCCTGATATTTTCAGATCCTGAAAGCATTTCTGTAGTGCGCGGTGGTCCCAGGCCACTGCTGCAGACACCGTGGCCCCATGGCCGGAGGAAGGAAGGCGCTGCGCGGCCCACACCCCGAGCCTCCCCTCTACCCTCTCCAGCTGAGCACTGAGGAGGCCGCTGCTCCGTGTCCTGGATTCTGAGCAAAGCCGTGGGCCTTAAACCCTCCCCAGCCTCAGGCGAGCCCCAGTGCCGGCACCTGCTAAGAGATGGTGCATTGCTGGCTAAACCCGCAGACACTGAGCGGGGACGCCACTTCCGACGGCATAAGGCACCTACAGTAGCCACAGAGGAAACTGCGGGTGCAGGAGTTGCAGGAGCCCCAGCCGCCTGCAGGGGCCGTGGCGCGGCGCTGGGCGCGCGGCCGCTAGATGGCAGCGCAGCCCCGGCCTGGCCCGCGGGAGGCGGCCGCGCGCTAGGGACGCGGGGCTCGGGGCGCGGGGCGCGGGGCGCGGGGCGCGGGGCGCGGGTGCTGGAGGCTGGGCTCCTGAGTCCTCCCTCCGCCGCAACCTTGTCTCCACCCTCAATGTACTGCAAGCTAGGAGCCTCCGTAGGAACCACTGCATTTTTAGTTTCCTCTAAATTTCACACAGGTGAAGCCTATTTTGAATCACTGAGAGTAAATTAAAATGAGGTTCCTGACGGGGTAGCTGCTCCAAAGGATACCAGTTTCCTCTGCGAGAAGAATCGCGCCCCTTGGCAGGAAGCCACAGCCCGGCCCCGGGACCCGGGTTCCAGGTGCGGGCGGCGCTGGCTGGGGTGCGGGATTTTGGAGCCAGATTTTTATTGGGAGCCTGACTGCTTATTATTGTCTTGATCTATTTCTGAAAAATGTCCAGATAAAAAGACATTGTACTTAAAGTAATTTGAGAAACTTGAACTATATAATTGCAACTATTATGTTTTTTCTCCCAGAGCATAAATGGGTGTATGGTTCTCTCGCTGTCTCTCTCTCTCTCTCTCTATATATATACACACACGTATAAACACATATATATTTCTTTAAATTATGTCTATATAAATATATAGTATATGAATAATATATAATATATATCCTATATATTATAAAAATCTAACTACAAATCTCCCCACACAAAGTCATTAAAGCATTGTATATAGATATAATTTAAAGACATTGATTGATATTTTCTTAGTAGCATTAAACATGTGCCCTTTGATGGCTTTTTTTTTTAATTGCCAAAATGTCATCAGTCTCATTCCAAGGTCGCAAACACTCAGTGCTCATATTGTTTGAAAAGTAGTCCGGGCGTGGTAGCTCACGCCTGTAATCCCACCACTTTGGGAGGCTGAGGTGGGCAGATCACTTGAGGTCAGGAGTTCGAGAACAGCCTGGCCAACATGGTGTGAAACCCATCTCTACTAAAAATACAAAAATTAGCCAGGCGTGGGGGCGTGCTCCTGTAATCCCAATTGCTTGGGAGGCTGAGCAGGAGAATCGCTTGAGCCCTGGAGGCGGAGCTTGCAGTGAGCGAGATCACGCCACTGCACTCCAACCCAGGCAACAGAGCAAGACTCTGTCTCAAAAAGAAACAAACAAACAACAACAACAACAAAAAAACACGCCAATATCATTACAAATCCTCATCACATAGTAAATAAGACGTGGTGTAAGCAAGGGTGGCATTCAATAAAATAGTAAACTTTATACTGTGTACACTTTTAATTTATGCAAAATATAAAGTTGTCCATTACCGTGATTTTGATCGAAGGCCTTCAAACACTCTCATTATTAGTAGCGTCTGTCAGACTTCACACTGTTTTCTGCTGCATGCTGTCTAGGCCTCACAAGTGGTTTAATGCAGGAAAACTTGTTGCTAGAAGTGCTAACCGATTCTTTCAGAGCTTTGATTAGAGCAATTATATTAAATCGAAAAATTGTGCTCTCTTTAATGAGTAATTTAAAAATACAAGCTAGACTCCTTGGTCCTAATCTTCACAGGAATGAAACATGCATGCGTGTAGAATACCTGTGAGCGGAAACATTGATCATGGGAGTGACACCCCTTGTTTCAATTCTTCACTACTGTGCGTGTTTCATGCCCCAAGATCCGCAAAACAAAAATGATCTTACCTGGTTCTGCCTTATGTAAAGCAAAAGATACATACATTGATGTGTACATCCAGATATGTACACCTATGGCCTATGCATTCCTCATGTCTTGTCAAGTATCTTTTTGGAATTATTATTTAAAATACAAAATAACACAATTCTTTCATATTTCATTTTTTTCAAAAATAAATTCCTCTCCAAAAATTTTGTTCTGGAGTCGTGTTCTGAATAATGTTATTTCTTAAAGCTTGAATAGTGCTAATTACCAAAACCAAACAGAATGCTACTAAGGTATAAATTATGAGGGATCTTTATGGCTTTTGCAAATACAGTTGTTATTGGACTTAAAGGGTGATCTTTGCCTTTTCACTGGAACACAGCCATTTGGGTTTACATAGCACAGAAATATTATCAACAAGCTATATGCAGTTTGTAGGCCCTGGGTCCATAGACACATTATCTGGACACCAGTTGGGGGTTTGTGTGGAATAGTGGATACACTCCTACCATGAGGCAGCCTGCAGAGCACTTTGGGCCTGCCTGGGGTTGACGCCCGGGTCATTTTCTGAGGCCATGCAATTGGTGAATACAAGAAATTGAGGGTTTCAAAGATCAGTTGCTTAACCTTTGCTAATGTTTCCTCCTGACCACTGTGATTCTTGCAAAGCTCCCTTCGCAAAGCTGAGCTGTGACCTGGGTGTTGGTGGAAGATCACTAGGACCTCTTCTGTGGGCAGCAGGAACCCTGATACTCCCTATCCTTCACAACCTCCACTGTCACCTCTACCTGTCATTCATTGCTGACTGATAGTTGTCTCACAGTGTATTAAATCCATGATTATTTATGGAAAAAACAACAACAAATGTTTATAGTGTCATTCACAGTAGGCTGCCTTTACAATTCAACCCGAGGCAGTCCAATGGTCATAGCATTTGGTCATTCCGCACCTGTACCAGAGGTGGCAGCTACACAGAGATTTTCAGTGTCATCAATTCTATCCTTCCTGCCTATGGATGACATGAAGGTCATGAACATTTGGCTCTGGAACAGCAGAGAATAATGCTGGGCCGGGATCCTTCCAGTGGTGACAGCAGGAGCACACTCAGACAGAAACTGCTGATTTCTGGCCTTTCCAAACAGTCAGGTGCTCACACTCAGCGAATGCAATGATCATTTATACTGAACAATAAGCTGTACTGCTGAATATTATTTTTTTCTAATGACTCATTATCCTGGAATGATGAGGAGATGAGTAGAATATAAGTGTATTAAAAACATAATTGCTTTTCTATTCAAACAGAAGCACACCATGTATACATGGGGGAAAACGCCTAATGAATAGGAGAATCTTTGCGCCTTTCAGTTTGTGGCAGTGCTGGCCCATAAATGCGTATTTAAAATCCTAATTGCTTTTAATTCCATCAGTTACCTGATTATTTCTTTAGCTGCAGCACGTGCTTTACTGTATATCCTACTCTGCTTTTTCCAGCAGTATTGCTACCAAGTGCCATGCAGTTATACACATGTTATTTATGACATCCTTATCAACATAGATGTGGGCATTGATATAGTTTGCAAATATTCAGGGAAAAAATAGCTTAACAGTGTGTTAAATTGGGCAAATTCTATGTACCAATGATACATACACGTATACATGGATATACGCACATATGTATATTTATATGTGTATACCATGAGTAAATAGTGTGTATATACACATATCTATACATCATATGTATATAATAGTATACATACATTACCTATATATAAGTTTAAAAAGCATATATATATAAAAATTCAGTAATGCTAAATTTTAATTGAGTACACAGATGTTATCTATGTAAGTTATTAACACCCATAAACACCCATGAAGTTAGAGTGAGCACACACACACCTGCCTGCTTGTATTCTCCAAGCACGTCACCGGGCCGCAGTAATTTCCTAGGATTACAGAGGCACCCAGGTAAGACCACCAGAGCTGTGAACTGTGGGGAGGTCCTCCATGTGCGCACACATCTCATCGGTGGTATTATTCTGCATAGTAGGGTTCTCAAGGACTGGCATTTCTCTCTAAACTGAATTTCAATAAACTTTATCTGGTGTTTACAAACAGTAGCCCTGTTTGTAAACACCAAGCTTGTTCATTGGCTCCTGGGTATCTGATAATCCCACTGGTGCAGATGTACATCTTTCCCCAAACTCCTACCTTACCCACAGTACCCACAGCTTTTTACCTTTGTTTATTGCATCTGCCTCTGTCCTGGTCAGCACTATGCGCCATTGTTCCAGAAGGCAATCCAGCGAAATCAGGTCCTTCATTTCTTGGCTTGATCGTTGCAGACCAGGCCACACCTTTTCCTGAGCTGCCCCTGTGAAGCATAGCTGATTTCAAGTGCTATTAAAACTAGAAACAGCACAAGATCCGTGCACAATTCATTTGACTCATTTATTCATTCCATCTTAAATACATCCGTAACTAAATACATACCCACTAAGTCCCTTTACCTACATCTATTTCAATTTGATGCTTTAGCACCCTTCTTTGAATTCCTGATATTTTGAGAAAGCAAGGAATAATTGGTAAAGTTTAGAAGTGATTCTAGGATCTGTGAGATTCTCTCTCTTAGGTCATGTAAATTCTGAATGCTCATGGATGAGTTTAAGGGAAACATCGGGTCTAGAAAGCTGTTCTGAGCACAGAATAGACAGGGTTAATCCCTCCAGCCCTCATCTGAAAGAAGTGACAATGAGAAAGATAATAGTTATACAGTGAAACATCATTATATAATTACTGCATCTAATGTTTCCCTGCGTATAATGTTCAAGTTCAGAAATCTCAGCCAGGGGCCCATAAAACAATTCTTGCGTTTTATGTTTTTCTGCTTATGCTGTTTTATTTCACTCTTTTGGGAAAAAATGTAAAAATAATTTGCTGAAGTAATAATTAGCGCTTATAAAGCACTTTGTAACCTATGACACTCTGCAAATTGTTACCAGAGAATGGTTTTAGTTGTCTGAACACTTTAGTGCACAGGGAAACTGAGGGAGACACTTACTTTGCAGGCTGAAAGTTCCTTGCGGGCAAGGGCTATATTGTAGTGAAATTTGTAGACCTCATTAGACCTAACACGGCCATGGGGAAGCTCAATAGGAAATGCTAGTGGATTCGAACTGACGGGGAGGTGGCCCACAAGCCAGGGCCTTGCTCTGCAGTGTGAGGGCGCGCAGAACGCAGGGGGCCGGGGCGCCTCCCAGCCTGCGCGATGGTCTTGATGGGCGGCCCTTGGGGTCACTGGGATGCTGGCTCTCACACCAGCCCCCGAGGGGTGTTCCCCATCTTCCAGGTAAGAAAATCAACGCCCGGCAAAATCGAGCAAGTTGTGCCACATCGCACAGTGGGAACGGGCAGGATGTGCAAACTGCAAATTCTCTTTGCCCCCTGCCTGCAGAAACACCGCATGGGAATGGTTCTTAACCCCCAGGGGCCGCCTCTTCCACCTGCTCTGGGTGCATTGGTGTGGGGTCCACGCCTTGCAGAGGCCACGGACACCTGGATGGACAGGTGGAAGCTGGAAGGGGAAGGAAGGGGGAGGACGTCCTTGTCTCCTGCCTTCTCCATCTCCGCCCTGCGCGTGGCTTCTGCTCTGTGGGGTGAGCTCTGCCAGGGGGTTCTGCCTCGGCGTCGTGGGGTTGGGGGTTCACCCTCACTCCTCGCTCCTCGCCCCTCACACCACCCATGGCCAGCCAGGACCAGGGGCATCCACACTCCACCTGGCCTCGGCAAAGCCTGGGGAACCTCCCTTCCACGGCCTCGCGTCCACTCAGGATCAGCCTCCCCTGCAGGGCCTTCTCCCCGCGCCCCTGTCGCCGTCTGGAACTTCAGGCTGGCTGGGCGGGTTTCTGTCACAAACCACCTGCTCGCTGCTGCCCAGCGCCGCCTGGGCACTCCTGAGACCGGGCAGGCCTCCCCCGAGGGCCTGAGCTGCACCCATGCCTCCGGGAGTCCAGGTGCCACGGGCGGGGGCTGGGGCAAAACTTGGGATGTGAGCAGGGTTTGCTTTGGTTCTGGCAAGTAGGTATGTGCGTGACACACGCACCTGTGTGTGCCTGCACCTGAGCATAACGGCAGAACGCTGCTTTTGATTAACATTTACCTCCCTGAGCAACTAACTGCCTGTAAGTGTGTTTCGATCTGATTCAGTGAATATTCTTGGGAAATCTCCGCCCCCCCATACACACACACAGGCACACACACAAGCGCACACACACAGGCACATGCACGCACACACATACACACACGCACACAAGGCATACACACACTAATGCACACACACAGGCGCACATACACACAGGCACCCGCGCACTCATGGATTCATCCAGCTTCAGCCTCCTCCCTGCGTAGGAGCGACCTTAGCGTGGACATTTGGTGACTCTCCCGGGTGTATTCTGCTTGCTGAGCCCTTTTAATGCCCACCCCAGTGGGAAGCTCTTAGCATGCATTTCATTCTAGTTCCTGTTTTTCAAGTACATCACGCTCAGATTTACTGGCTATGGCTTTCTCACAACAATTTATGTGTCTTCTTCTCCTTTTTAATGTCCGCAGTACACTTCAGAACGCAACGGATCGTTTTCCCCAGAGTCAGGTCCATCCTGGGCAGAAGGTTAGACATTTATGGAGTGGTATCAGCAGCGGAAGAGCCTTTCAGAGGCCACTGTGTGCTTCTGGGTGGAGCCATTGCGCTTGTGCTGTAAATCCAGGTTCAGTCACCTTGAAAGATGCCATATCCTAAACACCATCAACACTGCCTGGTGGAATTTTAGGATTTTGTGTAACATGACGTAAGTGTTTTGACTTGGGGCACTTAGTCCCCGTGAGAGTTCCCACATAGGTGGGCAGCTGAGACTGCAGCGCTGTCCGGGGGCACACCGCGTCTCTGCCCTCACTGACTTCTGGCCGGGCCTTCTGGCTATCAAGCTCTGGGGTGCGCACAGCGTCTTACAATAAATATTTGCAGAAATAGATGGGGAATGCAATTCTCTCTTATTTTGTATGCACAAAATAGCAACCATTTAACTGTTAACTCTGTTTTAATAGTGCCTTGAGATGAATTTAAGAAAAATACACTTCAAATGTAACATCACTGTCATACATAATGGATAATGATGGTGCTTCATTTGTGCTGAGATATATTAGAGTGGTTAGGACAAAAGTGCACTGGAGATGCCAGGCGGAGCCTTTATGTTTGCACACATTTCTCTCTATACATATGTATATATTTTCAAAATGTGCGATACTCTGGGAATGAGAGAATCATGTTTTCTGAGTTATAAAACACTTCCATTTATTTAAAATATAAAGAGAATTTGGTAATAGCACGCTAAGAAAGTTAACCTTTATCCTCTGGCTCATTTTAAAAACATAAAAAATTATTATATTTCAATGCCAAATGAATTTACTATCATTATAAAGTAAAAATTGTTATTACATCCCTGTAACTATTTTAGCAGTGATATGTGCGGACTCAGTACCTCCATGTTTTGTTAAGTTATATATACACATATCATTATATAGAGATAAATATATGCACATATATGTGAATTGTATAATGGAATACATGTTATTTGTTTATAATTTACTTTTACCAAATTGTAAAAATAAAAATATGTGTAGTGAAAAATCGATACAATCCTAAAAGAAGAGATTTAAAAAGTAATCAAGAGCTTTAGCTATGGTAATCTTTCAGAGCTCAAGGAAGGTATTTTAAATCTGTTTGGAATGTATTTAAATCATAGATTATATTGGCCTTTCAATTTGCTTATCTGACTTCAGGACTTCCATCAGCAGAGCACACTTTGGGCTTCACCAGTGGTTGTTGGAGGAGAGCTGCGCCCACACCGGGTGTAATAGCCCAGGAGTGGGCACGGAGCAGGTGCCCTCCCGGGCGTGTGCAGCGGCACCTGTGTGGGAGGGTGGCCTCCCTGAGCATAGGATGCCCTCCAGGTCACCCCCACGGGAAAATGATGAGCCGAGGAGAACCATGTACAACTTAGCTCCACGTTCAGCTGCTGGAGACTCAAGTTCAGAGTCTTACTGAGTGACAGAGCGGAAAGGCATCTTTAGTCGCTTCTCTCCATGTCTGCTGTTCCTGATTCACAGTCTGTGATGTGACCAATAGAAAACCTGATCAACAGGGACACCAATGTCACAAGGGTGCTCTGTCACTTGGGGAAACCCACCCCCAGAACCTTCACCTGGGCAAAGACAAGGTGAATCCTACTTCGGCTTTCATCTGTTTGCTTATAGCCTCCTGTCAGAGAAAAGCCAGGCCTCACACTGAAAACACGCATGGGAGCTCAGGATAAGATGAATGGGAAAATCTGAAGGGAAAATTTCTCCATTAAAACAGCTTGTGCTTCTTTTATTCTACAGATTACAAACACTGAAGTCGCTCTCACCCTGAAGGAGTCCTTGATAGAGAAGACAGAACAAGTAAGGGACAGGAGAGGCTGCTTTATGCCAAGTGCGGCTGGGCGGGAGCCCCTTTGAAAGGCTTTTAGGATTTCTCTGGGTTTTGCTCTTCTGGATGATATTAAGAGCCAAGTTCAAGGCAGCCTCCATGCGGCACATGAGGCAGTATCATGACCCAACCAACACCTCGGAGGTTCATACCAGCTATTTTATTCCTTGTAATGACGCTGAATGACCCAGTATCTTGTAAAATGAAATTGAAATCTGCAGCGAGGCAGTACTTCTGCTATTAAAATGATTTTTTCTTTGTAATGGAGCACTGCCAGTCCAACCATTTGTGAACTGCAATTAAAATCTGAAGCCGGCAGCACTTTTGCAATTAAAACTGGCATTTAAAAAAAAAAAATTCTGCACCAATCTAGATAATTAGATAGGAGCTAAAATACTCATTTATTACACATATGGACATGTATGAGGAAATAATTTGAAATTTATTATTCAAAATATTCTCTTTTTAACGAGGATTATGCTAAATGCTGTGGCAAAACAGATTGTTTTCATATTCCATACAATTGAACCTATTTGGAAGAATTGGTATTAGATGTTTACTCAACAGTTTGTTTATATTTTTCTTTATTTTTGCCATCTTTTTTTACATCCTTTGTTTTGGTCATAAATTATGACTGTGCTAAAGTTGTTAGAAGATCTTGGAAAAATGGCCAAAATCTTAGGATGTAATCACATGGGGATTCTACTTTGCTAATCCTTTAAACACACTTTCTGAATCAGTTTGTAGCACAATTGTAAGTAGATTCCGCTGGTGACAATTTCAAGAAACATCAGAATCATCTTCACTAAGTAAAGAGAGTTGAATGTATACTTCTCAAAATACCTTCTCAGAAAGTACCTCTGACAAAGAACCAGTAAAATCCTCACGATAAATTCTCTCTGATGATGTTCAGCCTCCAGTCTGCAGGAAGCGATGTTTGACGCAATGCTATTGGTCACATCTGAAGACCTTGATGAATCACAGAATGTTGTTTCTTGACTGATAATCCTCTCAAGGGTTTAGAAAATTTTAATTAAGTTGAGAGTTCATATTCACCTCCATGCTGTTGCATACGTTTTGTTTATTCAATACTTGTATAAAAACCTGTAGTACCTTGGTGTAAACTCTGTAGTTTTACATGGTAGCTTCTCTTCATTGGATTCCCTCTTCAGGTGAAGTCATCCTATAAGTTATAATTTTTTTGGTGTCTAGCATTTGAAAGATAGTACAGAATCAGGAAGCCTGAAGCGGTGTCGTTCAGTGGACCACAGAAAGAACCTAGGACAAAGCTAGTTTTTCTTTTTCTCATCAGAAGGCATGACCTGCATTTTTTCCTCCAATCTGAACATTCTTATGATCTAGTTTCTCTATCTTAAAACATCTGGATTTGTATATTCTATTCCACAAATAAGTCGCTTGTCTTTGCCTTGGGGTCTCTGCCTCCTCACTTGTAAACAGGAGACATTGGCCGTGACCATTGCCAAGCTCTGCTCTCACTCCATGCTCTTGTGACTCCCTCTGGGCACGTGAAGATCTCGCCTGTCATAGTATCTGGGGACACTTCCTAAGACCATGAGCCAGTGGAGACTCTTCAGTGAGACACAGCCCTCAAAGGTAGGATTTTATCTGCTTTGTACATTTTCCAAAGAGGGAAAATATTTTAAAAGAGATGTTTCTAAATAACCCCGTGTTAAACCATTTGGACCACTGAGTTTATGTGTAGATTTATCACTGGAGTGTAATTAGGACCAGAAAGATGGTGCGCTGAGGACCTGGATGATAACAAACACAAGCCGAAGAAGATGTGCACAGAAAATAAAATGTCAACCGGCAGGCAGTGAGGTAGCCTGCCACCTGCGGTCAATAAACGTGTTACCTGACTCGAGGGGATTGGTAGAAATAAAAGTTTTAGAATTCAAAATGCCACTATTAACCTGATCACTCATTGACCACCTGATTAAAATATACCCGTGCTGTACAGGAGCATGAGGGCCGTGCAATCCCAGCCCGGTTGTACAACTCTGCAGTCATTCCACGTGCCAGCTTCCTCGTGCGAACAGAAAGCACCTCTTCTCGTTAGCCAGCCTTCTTGAGAGCCGCCTGGTACTACAGGCATTTTTTCACCCTAGTTATCTTATCTTGCTCTGAATTTACAGAATTAGAAGTACAAGGCATAATGGCTGGAACACTAATTCCCTGATTTACTAAATCTGTATCTTAAATTAAAATAAATAGGTTTAACTCCCGTTTCATGATTTTCACTTTTGCTATCCCAGGGACTTCTATATTTTCTTTAATTGAGCTATAACTCACATATCATAGAATTTACCCATTCAATGTGTGCAATTTGGTGTTTTTGGTATATTTGCAGCTGTGCAGCCATGGCCACAATCTAATTCTAGGGAATTCCCATCTCCCCAAAATAAGCCCTTTTCCCACTAGGCAGTCATCCCATCCCTGTCCCCCAATCCAGCCCACCACTAACCCGCTCGCTGTCACCGTGGAGTTGCCTATCCTGGACATTTTGTGTAAATGAACTCGTAAGTGACTTTATGTCTGCCTTCCGCTATGACTTCATTTCTCCCGGCTATCTAGTTTAATTTTCCAAACGATCCCTGTCTTCTCTGGATCTGCAGCCTCTCCTATGTGAGAAGCCAGCACAGTTGTCTTCTCTTACTGCTGTGAGGTTCCTCTAAAGACAAGACTTCATGAGCTCACCACACAGCAACACTGCTTGCTGCTGTTCTGACAAACTCCGTCTTCCCTTTTTCTAACATTTTCCACGGAAACTTGCGTCTGGCTCACTCTGGAAAGCAACATGCCTGTCTGTGGGCTGAGATAGGGAGACCTCCCTGATCTATAAAGGATTTCTAGACCTCCGCAGCATCCCCTGGGCAAGCCAAGCCTGAGCGTCCCCAGAAAACCACTGGGGACCCTTCGGGGTCCATCAGGCCTTCGTGTAAAAGAGATGACCTATTCCATAAATAAGGTCCCACTCAAATATCTTCTTTGCAAATATATTGAAATGCCAGAGATCTGTTAGAATATAAAGTATAGAGGATGGAATATTTCTTCTCCAAACAGAAGAAAATAACAACATTTAAAGGGTGAGTATTTAGCAGTGCTTTGGGTTTTTGGAGTGGGAGTAAGTGACATGTATTTAAAACAAAGGCTTGTCTCCCATTCTTTCTCTTAAGAAGAAGAACAGAATGATAAAGGAACGGCGTGCAGACAATAAATGCACTTCTGTTTACAGCTCTGGGCCTCGGCTCTTTCTGGGATGTTGACATTCGCACGTTCTGGAGTGACCCAGATGCACTATACTCATCAAATTTCTATCAATACTAATTTACTAATATCAATAATCATCTGTTTCCCAGTGGATCGGTGCTCCCAGGCAGGGGCGACGTGCTCCTTTCAACTCCCTGAGCTCTTCAGCATAGGTGTCAATAAAACTGACGGCTGCTCTCAAGCTATTGACAGTTATTAAAAATGACCTTGATGTAATTTCATGCCTATCAAAACAAAGAGCATATGCTAAGGATTATGAAAAGCTGCGGCGGAGGAAAGTGCTGACAGCCTGGAACCGATTGGGCAGGATCGCTCCGCATCTCTGACGAGTATTGGTTTTCTTGGCCTCTCCCCGTTTCCCTGGAATACTGTATGCTCCCGGGTGGAGCACCTGCTCTCTGGAGGGCTTAATTGCAGCTATTTGAGGCTCTCCTGTGTTTTGCAAAGAGCTGCCATAGCACATCATCTCGGCAGTTAATGTGGTGTAAAATATCATAAGCACCGCTGAAGACCTTTGAATACATACGGCACGGCTGATCAATACGTCCTGGTGGACACCCTGCCTCCCAGTATACAGAGGGCAACATATCAAGAGCACTCTCCCAATTTTTCTCCCACTTTGTCAGGGCATTGATCTGGCCGGTGCGTAAAAGCCTGCTTTCCTCTCCAGCTGTGCACCGGGGCTCCATGGCAGTTTGAATAGACAGCCCTTGTATGCAGAGTTGAAAAGCTACACAGTGTGAATATTCGGTAGCCAAATAGTTTATTAATAATTGTAAGTAATGCTCTGAAATGCCCCATCTCTCTGTATGCACAGAACAACTGTGTTGAACAAACGCATAAAGGCAGTCTAAAACAAAGCAATTGTTAAGAACACTAACTGCTTTAAGATGAACTAAATTGCATGTCTTTCTGTTGAGTGACCAAAATGTGGATTCTGAAACTGCTTTGTATACTTCTATTAAGTCCTATTAAGACACATTCCCATCGTCTTGATGGGCTTTTTCATATAGCAGACGACAGGCTGTATACCATTAAGCTTTCGTATTTAGGGACAACCTACTCATTCCAAAATAAAACTGCCGCACCTCTGGCTTCAGCTAGTAAATGTCATTCTCTTCCTTTTTAATAGGTGTCCCTAAAATTGTAAGGACTCTTCCAGGAATTTTCCTCACTTGTGTCTAATAACAATTTGTTCTGCTTTAACTTCTTCAGTGGACAGCAGTGATGGTTTGGAGCAAATTCAGAACTTTTTTCTACCTTTGGGATTTATAATTGATTGAGACTAAAATGCAAAACAAACAAAACAAAACAAATTCCATATCAGAAATGCACACTGCTGGTCGGTAACACCAACTGAGCATAGACTTTAGAAGTTTGGTTGTTACTTTCCTTCTTTTACTTTTGACAATTATCTGTCTTTATAAAATTGGACATGTCTTCGGTTTTTATTCATTTTATTGTTGATGAATTCCAATTGATTATTCCATATGTGTGTAGCTAGTTCACCTCCGTAAGCCAATTACATATTTTAAAGACCTCTAATAATTGAGCATGTAGAGTTGCGATTATCATGGAGTGAGACACATAGGGCTAAAAAAACAGCTGTTGGTCTTTGCCTTTTAAAGTAGAGTGTGTGTGTGTGTGTGTGTGTGTGTGTGCATGTGAGTTTTGCTATAACTCAATGGTTTCAAAACTCTTTAATGGCATGTTACACGTAGAATTTTTTTTTTTTGAGATAGAGTCTCACTCTTGTTGCCCAGGCTGGAGTATGGTGGCACAATCTCGGCTCACTGCAACCTCCACCTCCTGGGTTCAAGCAATTCTCCTGCCTCAGCTCCCCGCTAGTAGCCGGGATTACACCCAGGTGCGCACCACCATGCCCGGCTAATTTTTGTATTTTTAGTAGAGACAGGGTTTCTTTATGTTGGCCAGGCTGGTCTCAAACTCCTGACCTCAGGTGATCCACCCGCCTCGGACTCCCAAAGTGCTGAGATTACAGGCATGAGCCACCAGACCCAGCCAGAAATTCTTAATACGAATTGTCAAATATGGCAATTATCAATTATCATAATATGAAATACCAAACACAATAGAAATGTTAGAACCTGTTTGAAGCCTTCCAGGTGCTGGGTGGGTGCTGGGTGGGTGCTGGGCAGGTCCTGGGCGGGTGCTGGGCAGGTGCACCTGGCTGCTGGGGATTGGAGCATTCACCATCGTGTGCTCTGCTCTCATCAGCTAAGACCCCAGTGACCGTGCTCTTTACCTGTGCGCCCCAACTAAGCCACAGCCTTCTGCAGTCTGCAACCCCAGACCCACCTCCATAACAGCTTCATTTAGGGATGGTTGAAAAGCTTTGCCCTGAGTAACTCCAGAGAGTTGACAATGGCTGCTTGGTCAGGTGTTGAGTGACACTGGGAGACACAGCAGCCACAGGGGCCCAGTGTCAGTGAATTAATGGAATCTAATGATCTGTGGCTGCCAAAAAATACAGTGGCTTAAAACAGTGTCGATTATTATCTCTTGTGGTGTCTAAGAATAGAAAATTTAGGAATGCCTTCACTGTGCTGTCCTTGCAGAAGGTCTCTCATGCGGCTGGACGGTAGCAGGAGCAGACAGAGAGCTCTCAGGCACATGGCACAGGCCAGCCTCACTCTCTTTTCTTGAGGTCCTGATGCCTCTCAATGTGTTTACTCTGCATAGCTAATCTTGGTTTTCTCGCAGCACGGAGGCTCAGGTGGGTGAGACCTCTCACCAACTCAGGCTCCAGTGCCAGCATTCCAGCAAACCAGGTAGAGCCTGCAATTGCCTTTGGTGAGCTTGCCAGAGAAGTCACATCACGTCTTTACACCATCTGCCAATGGCGGTCCAATGCCTACATTCAGCCCATATTCAAGGGGAGGGCACTCCCCAGCAGCTGATGGGCAGAGGGATGTCAAGAAATGTGTGGACTTCTTTTAAAAGCACCACACATGGAGAAGAGAAGTAATGGTGGGTGCCATAGGTTCATCATTTCTGGCTGCACATCTGTTTAGTACAACCCACATGGGTCCTAATAATTATTTCTGTTGCCCACAGAACAGGTGGGTTCGATAGCTCGGCGAGTGACAAGCCATTCACCACAACCAGGGAGGATTTCACAAGGGGATTATATCACTTGCAACAAGTCAGGAGAACACCAGGGAGAGCTCCCAAAGCAGCGCCTCCCGAACACGGTGACACAGGGCTTCTCTTGGGCTTGTGAGCTGAGTCACAGCGTGCAGAGGTGGAGCCGAGGCAGGGGAGGCCATCACCGATCATGCCTCTACATACATCGAATGTGTAGAACATGGCGGAGAAGCTCTTCCCTGGGCGAGGTTTTTAGAATGGTAATGAGGGGAGTTCACCCCGGCGATGAGGGGAGTTCACTACGGCGATAAAGGGAGTTCACGGTAATGAGGGGAGTTCACCAGGGCGATGAGGGGAGTTCACCATGGCGATGAGGGGAGTTCACCCCGGCGATGAGGGGAGTTCACCAGGGCGATGAGGGGAGTTCACCATGGCGATGAGGGGAGTTCACGGTAATGAGGGGAGTTCACCCCGGCGATGAGGGGAGTTCACCCCGGCGATGAGGGGAGTCACCCCGGCGATGACGGGA
The DNA here is from genome assembly GCF_009828535.3 of Hylobates moloch. NCBI lineage: Eukaryota > Metazoa > Chordata > Mammalia > Primates > Hylobatidae > Hylobates > Hylobates moloch. Next base: position 2,233,989 of record NW_026652280.1, on the reverse strand, counting down.
GCTCACCCCGGCGATGAGGGGAGTTCACCACAGTAATGAGGGGAGTTCACCCCGGGGATGAGGGGAGCTCACCACGGCGATGAGGGGAGTTCACGGTAATGAGGAGAGTTCACCCCGGCGATGAGGGGAGCTCACCAGGGCGATGTGGGGAGTTCACCACGGCGATGAGGGGAGCTCACCAGGGCGATGTGGGGAGCTCACCAGGGCGATGTGGGGAGTTCACCACGGCGATGAAGGGAGTTCACGGTAATGAGGGGAGTTCACCATGATAGTGGGGCGAGTTCACTACAGCGATGAGGGGAGTTCACCATGGCGATGAGGGGAGTTTGCCAATGTTCATCTCCAACTCAGGCGTCTCCTCATCCAATCGGTTTGTATTCTCCTGGGGCTGAGCTTCTTCCTGGAACTTTTCTGGAACAGCAAAAACTCAAATGCAAGAGTTACAAGTCACCCGGAGACCCGGGTTTAGGTTTCTACTGAAGCACAGGAACCAGGACCACATCTTTACATTTGAGACTCTTGTCCCAATTTTTTTCATGGCAGGTGAACCAGACTCTCTGTGTTTGGTGGGAAATGTAAAAGACATTCTACCTAAAAACTCCAACACCAAGCCTTGCCTCATTTTTTGCCCCTGCCCCACAGAATTCATCTGTCACCGATTTGAGACTTCCTGTAAATTCTTACATCTCCACTCTGAAAAACAGCAACTGAAGTGGGTGTCTTAGAAGTTGGGAAACAGCTTTTAAATAGAAATGGGCAAAATGAGGAAGGTGAATAAGTGAGCAGATTCTCCCCTGGATAAACTTGGCCTTCAGGACTGCACATCACGGGAAGAAGTGGCCCAGGCCTGTGAGTGTCTTTCACCACCGGAGGGTGAAGTCTGCCCAGCTGGGCTCAGCAGCCCTGGCACAGATGTCGAAGAAACCCAGAGGCCACGGAGCACAGGCTTACTAGCAAAGGCAGCTCCCCTCTCACCCCCTGAACCCCTTCAGCTACAGAGCGTGGATGAAGCCAACATTCTAGCTCTCACACAGTACCTTAGAGGAGGGAAAGGCGGATACAAAATAAAACCTGTTCTCAAATATAATGGGGGGGGAGTGGTAATTGTAAAGTGGCATTAATACTGCATGGAAGGAAGTAAAACCCCAGACAGAACATTCTATGCTTAAGCCACATGAAAAGGAATTTCATGACAGCAATATAAAAATGTCTGCAGGTGAAAGAAAAGTCAGAAAAGAAAAATATACACAATGTTTACTTTACAAGAAAACACTAGATAAAGCCTTGAGATTGGTTTATAGAAAAGCTTGATAAGAATGTGGATTCAAGAATCAATTAAAAAATGATGCAGAAACACGTTGACAAAGCAAGAGAAAGAGATTAAAAGAAAACTTTTAAACTTATAGAAGTAAATTTAATATTAAGGCCATCTAATTATAAAACAAACAAATACATTGCCAACAGGAACAGAGTAAACATAACTACAACTAAATAGTTTCAATGAATGAAAACCAAAAATACAGAAATTAAATCAAATAGTAAGGCAATAAGAGATAAAGAACATCTCACAAAAGGATAATCACTATTCTGAAACAGAGATACCAAATTGTCATTCAGAAAATATATTCAAAGATACGAGAAATTCTCTGAAGTTAATAAAGAACTGTCTCTACTGATCAGAAATAGATCATTTTCCAAGAAATATCCACCACTTACAAAATGTATACTACAGAAGCACAGCTTATTTTATGAACTGCAAGGATAAGGAAATCATTTTTAGGCATCCAGATAGAAAAAAAATCAAATTAACTACACGAGGAAATGTCAGGTTGATCTCAGAATTCTCTGTCACCAAAGGAAAGGAAACAGTGTCTGCAAAGTTATGAGAAACCACAAGTTGAACTAAGAATATGACATTGAATCATAATGCCATTCAAATCTAAAAGCAACAGGTGTCTCTAAATACAAAAGGCCAGTGGAAGCTTATGTAATCTATCTCTCGGCATGAGGGAAGTTATCTGTTGACGAAATCTGGCCATATCACCTAGAAATTGTGTTTGACTGAAAATCCGTGAGACCTAATGAACAGTGGGCTCAGTAAACCAAAGTCTAGAAATGGGCACACGTCACATCTTGAAAAGACACTTATGGATCCGGGAGCCTTTGGTCCTTCTGCCCTTCTGTCCAAAGCACAGCATTACACTTGTTTAGTAATTGTTACCACATGGTGCAAAGATGGAAAGAAGGGCGTTTACTTCAGTTACTTAATACATCTCTCATTCTCTGACAACTCTCTCTCTCTCCAAACTTCTCTAATGTTTTCTTTTACCCCAGTCTCCTGCAGAAAATGGCCAAGTCTCAAACGTCATTTATGTGGATGTCTCAGTAGCTTTTGACAAACTGAGTCTCCCCTCCTTGAAGCAATTTCTTCATTTGCTTTGGGGACCACTACTGTTCTCATGTTCCTCTCATCTCACGGGACACAGCCTTACAGCCTTGGTCTGGCTCTTCCTCTTGTTCTGAAGTCCTACATGTTGAGGTGCCAAGTTTCTGTCCTCTGTCAAATACAAGCAATATGCCTCTGACTCCCAAATTGATATCTGAGCCCTGACCTCTGCTCTGAATTCTGGACTCATTTAGACAACCGCCTGCCTCTCATCTCCATTCAAATATTGAATACTCACCTCAGACTTCATACACATGAAACTTTAGTCTTGATTCTCCTCACGCTGCACAAAAAAATTGTTTCCTCCTGTATTTGTAATATCTTAATTAATGTCACCATGATTCAATGATACTCTCATGCAGGCATGTTTAATGCTCTCTCAATCTATGACACATCCAATGTAGAATCCTCCCGGCTCTGTGTGAACAGTGTTACAAGCCTCCCTGCCTCTTCTCCCTGACCATCCCCGTGATCCTGGTCTACACAGCCGTTTACATGGCAGCCCTGTGCCCACTTCGAAGCCCCCAGGGGCTTTCCAGTACACCTGGAGAGTCCCCCACCTTCCCTTACAACGTGCCCACCAGTCTGGGCACCGTTCTTGCTTCGGGCCTGTCTCCTGCTGCCCCTCACCCTTTCACCCACCGCTCACCCCACCAGGCCACGTGGCCTTCTTGCTTTCCTCCGGCAGCCAAGCTCCTTGCTGCCTCAAGTCAAAGTTCTTTCTCTGTGTCTTCATCTAATTCATTCCTCTGTGTGGTCCGCAGCCTTCTCAAATGTCATCTCTCCAGAGAGGATGATTAAGGAATATCTGGCTAAAGCTGTCCTCAGAGAATCAACCTCTCTCTTCCTGGCTGTATTTTTCTTCAGAGAACTTACCATTACTTGACATCTGGCTGAGTTTTTATTTCTTTGTTGGTTCACTGTCCTTACTGCCAGCAGAATGCAAGCTGCATGAGGTCAGGATTCTCTCTGCACTCTTCTCCGCTGTGCCTGGTGGGGAGCTCATCAGTTCTGTTGCCAGAACAAAAGAACTGAATCAATCAGAAAACTTTTAGAGAGAAATGGTAATTAGTCATGTATGTTTTTCTCCCATATGTGTTAGGAAATAAACTGTTAGAATTATTTTTAAAAATGAGATAAACAAAAACAGAGGGTTAGGTTGCTTTATCCCCAGTCTCCATTTGGCCTTTTGGAAAATTATTTGAATTAATTTTTCTTCAAATTTGAAGTTAATTTTACTCACTTTATCCAAGTGCTTAGAAAACAAATGGAAATTAGAGGCCAAGAGTCTGTTTTCTGGATATACCATGTCTTTTGTCTGACTACTATTTTGAAAATCAGACTTTGTGAAAAAAGTAGTCTATATAGGAATATGGACATGATACAAAGTTAACTTTTGGCTGTAGCTACTTGGAGTGAAAGGGTGACCTGAACAGTTAAAAAAGATACCTAACACAAGAAAACAGCTGAGAATTGAAAGGCATTTTAGATGATTCCACATGAATTGTGGATGCAGCTGATGTTTAACCTGATCCATCTTGGACAACCATGGTAATGGAAGCACCGTGCCAGGAAGGAAACAGAGGCCAACGTGATGATGGGAGACCCAGGGATCACAGATCTGGAAACTGAGCATTGATTTTCACTGGGAAAACAATCAATGAAACCAGAAAATGGATGATTTGTGGAAAGTAAGTTCTCTGGACGTTTCGGGCAAGCGTGCTACTGGTGGGTGCTGACATGTGTCCTAGGATTGCTGAAGTCACAGCGAGGAAACCCAGAGCAGCATCAGCGGCACCGATGACGCTGACCAGAGAGGGGCTCCTATGTGTGTCCAGGGAAGGCTGCCTCGTACTGAGACTCTGAACTCAAAGGACGCAGCCTCCAAGTCACTAGTACCAGTGACCAAGCTTGGGTGTCCTCCAGGGCCTCTGCCCACCAGCCACAGCCCAGAGCCCTGTGCCCAGGACCTCAGAGAGACACAAGTCAGGACAGACAGGCCAGGTCCACTTTCCTCTCCTGAGCCAGCAGCTGCACCATTGGGTCACTTCTGAAGAAATAAGGCACAGGGAGACTAGAAGTGTTTCAGTAGAGTCCACTCACGGTGTCCTGAGAGCAGGTGATGGGGTGGGCACTGATGGACCGGCAGGCAGATGGCGGAAAGGTGGGTTGGTAGGAACGCAGATTTGGAGATTTTAAGGGGCTAGGTATGAATCCCAACACATTCGTTTATTAGTTGTACATTAATGTGGACAACTGAATCTCTCTGAAATTCCTTTCTTCAGCTAGTGCGTGTGGATATATAATATGCAATTTTGAGAACTGTTGTAGGGACCAAAGCAATACGTGGAAAATTTCTTGCACAAACTCAGTGTTCATGTAGAGTTATTGTGATTCCCTTGCTGTTGTGCTTATGAGGAAATATAAAAGAATATGAAATATAAAGAAATTAGAGTGATATTTGTGAGAGGCAGGAGACGGGCTTGCAGAATACAGGATTCAGGTCATTCAGATAAAAATTCAGAAAGACACATTGGGCAAAGCTTTGGAATATGCACTGGGTGGAGCCAGCCTGTATCTTTTGGGTGGTGAATGAATAAGCATTTTTTGAGTCTGAGCATTTCAGAAAGTTAAAAAAATTCATTTGAAGATCATTTTAGAATGCAAAGCTCCACGATGGCATATTATTCCACAAATGTTTACACACCCGGGGCTCAGCAGGGAAGGTGGGGCCATGCTGCCTCACACATGGTTTTCTGAGTCAACCCAAGAACTAGATCCATGTCCTAATGGTTTTCCCAGTAAAGAGAATGCACATTTACTGAGAGCTTATGCCTTCAGGTTGTCTGCATGCAATGACACAGTTCTCACAGCAGCCTGTTCCTACCTTAGTTTTCACAAGTAGTGTTTGAACCCCAGAGAGGTTAAGCCCTTGCTGCAAATCTGTACTGGTGTGTTGGTGAAAATGTTTAACACTTAGTTCTCCGGGGGAGAACAGTCCTCTGTGGTATGTGCCGATTTCCACAGTCAATATTGGCAGCTTGACCAACATCAAGGCACCAGCCCGACGCCACGCAGCTCGAAGTCCTCAGCACCTGACCGCCTGCCCTCCCAAGCTGACCACCCTGACCTGCACACCACTGGAGACCACTACCAGGCTCCAGAACCGCTTTGCCAGAACCACTTTTCACTTCTCCCTGGCCTTATCCAGCTTTACATACAAGGTTTTCACTTTCCTCAAGATTTTATTTGAGATGAGTATATTCTAGAGCAAAACGAACAAAATTTTGAATGTTATTATTTAATTCACAAGTTATATTAGCATTTGCATTCAAGCTTGGGGTCTTACAATCAGTTTGCTGTTATTCCCATTATCTTATCTCCAGAGCACACTTTTATTAAAAGAGGACTTGCTTCATGTTTACACGGAGTTCTTGTTGCATTTACAGAACCTTGCTCATTGACTCCCAAAACCCAGGTTTTTCCTGAACCACGAGAACCTCGCTTTTGCGGGGATGAAACAATAGCAAGAGCTCTAGTTACTATTAGCGTATTTTTAGCAAAATCTTCTGGTGAGGTTACCTGCTGAGAGAGAAAATAACAATTTAAAATTATGTTAATATAATTTTAAAAGTGGACTATTATTTCTTAAGATTTACTTTGTGTTAAAGGCTGCATAGATGATACTTTAAAAAACAATTATTTCTTAACTTTGAGCCAGGAATTTTTGCTGATGAAGGAGTTCAGGTATTGAGATGTTAAATAACAAGGAGCCAGTTGGTGATAGATTGGGGATTGAAGCAGGAATTTCTGAATTAAACCCTCTTTCCTACATGAGCTTTAGGAAGGAAAGGTATTTGAGTTCATTTTGGTGGCACAGCCGAACTTCATCAGGGACCTTTTCCCCTCAATGGACCAGGTTGAGCTCCGGATGAGCTCTCCTTAGAGGAATCTGACCGCCTCTAAATTCCTTGCCCAAGCCTTTTGTTTTGTTTAACACCTGTTCATCTGCAGCACTCGATACGTGCCAGACATTGGTCTAGATACAGAAGCAAGGAGGCGAAGACCAAGGATAGAAATTTGTGACAGAAATAAAAATATAGTGGAAAGAAATCAAACAATATAATATGTAAACAATATATTTCTCTAGAATAAAAGCTCCACAAGGCCAGAACTGTTTCTGGCTTGTTCACCCCTTAATCGCCTCTGTAGAGCAGGGAGGAAACTACTAAATAATATCTGATGCACGCGGTTTTCATAAATGGAAGGCCATGTAATGGGATATACAATTTGAATGCTTTAAAATACAGATAAAATAGCTTGGGGTGTTGTATTCAGTGTTTCTTTAGATATAGCCTTTATATTAAAGAATTATATTTACTAAAATGTATCTGATTATTTTATATTACATTTTGCAAATAAATAATTAAAATATTTGACAACAGTTGACCCGTTGATGTTGTCTTTTTTTAGGAGAAATTTGTGTGTATGTGTGTACACACACATACATATACAAACATACATATATACACACACAGATACATAAACAGACCTATAGATGTATTCGTACATAAATATATATATACATATATGAATATTTGCATACACATACAAGTACAAACACATATGAAGACAGAGTTATGTATCAAAATGTCAGTTATGTTACTGGAACTAGATGGCATATTTTACAAATTAAAATCAGCTTGCTTAATACCATTCATTAGTAAACAAGAGTGCAATATTTTTGGCATCATAACAGGACCCCTGTTCCCTAAGTCTGTGGCTTATAAGCAAGGATCTTGGGCGGCTGAGACTGAGATTCCTGACAATGGCCTATATGTCACGTTGGTTATTACTTTTTATTAGAAGGTGTTGGTGACCAGGCTCGCGCCTTGTAATCCATTTTGTTAGCTTTGTTTGCACCCTCCAGTCCTTCCTGAATGAATATGTGAAATGTCAGATCTCAAGTGTGATTGATGATTTTTCCACATATGACTAATTTTCAAATCTATCTCAACCAAAGCCTCACTTCACCCACAGAGCCTAGATTTCATTCTTCTGCAGCATGAATGAGGGAAACTCATCTGTATGTTGCACTTCAGATAATGGGATCCTCCTACCTGCTCCCGAAAGCCAGGGAGGATATTTTAGCATAATATTTAATCATCTTCACACACACACGCATGCATAATTTCATGCTTGCAAAAATACCAAATGTGTCTGAACATGAAGCCCCATCTTCTGAAAACTGACCAAGCTAAAGCAATATCAGCATTGGCCAAAGTCAAGCCTACTTTTATCTCTCCAACCTGAAGCAAACTGAGACTGTTATGATTTTGTATACAGCTTCAAGGTGCAATGCCCTATAGGAACAATTCTGCATGAAATCTTCAACCCTTTTACTACATGTCCAGAAAAGTATGCAATGTATAGCAAACATTTCATTAAGACAGATGTAGAACTCCAAAGTACTTGCCAGTTGTAAGCCTCCCTTGAGACAGCAGGCCCAGGCTATTCTTGACACTTACATTTCAGTCTGTGTGGTATCGCCTGTGTTCCATTTTGAGTGTAGAAGAGATCAGACATCTTTTGTTCATCTGCTTGAGCCACAGGACATTCTGCCCTGCCTCTAACTGATTGGGTAGCTGTGCACGCTCTGCCAGTTGCCAACCCGATAAGTGTATTTCCTTCTTCCATGCCAAAAAATATGGGGGTTTTTTTGTGCGTGAAAACAATGTGCCTGTGACAGTTAATTTTACGTGCAGATTTCAGACCTGCCAGTCTCCAAAATTGCATGAACTGATTTCTTAAAATTTCCTTTCTCTCATTGTACATGTGTATGCGTACATGTCTATGTCTAGTCTATGCCCATGTCTCTATCTATACCTATGTCTATGTCTATTATGTTCTATTATGTCTGTATACACATATGTCTATGTATATTATGTCTATGTATATCTATGTCTCTATGTATATGTCTATGTCTATTACGTTCTATTATGTCTGTATACACATATGTCTATGTATATTATGTCTATGTGTACGTGTGTCAATATCTATGTCTCTATGTATATGTCTATGTGTATGTCTAGTCTGTATGTATATGTTGTCTGTGTCTATGTACATGTCTATGTCTATGTGTATTTGTATGTCTCTGTGGGTGTGTCTGTGTCTATATGTCTATGCTTATGTGTCTGTGTCTGTTTGTGTATGTATATGTGTATATCTATTTGTATGTCTATAGCTATGTGTACCTATATCTATATGTAGGACCATGTCCATGTCTGTATCTGTATGTGTATATATATTTGTATGTCTCTGTGTATACGTATGCCTGTGTCTATGTGTGTGTCTATGGTTATATGCCTATGTCTATGTCTGTGCCTGTGTTTATATGTATGGCTACATGTATGTCTATGTCTATATGTATGTACACATCTTATTTGTTCTGTTTCTTTGGAGAATCCTGACTAGTAGAATCACATAAAAATACTTAACTTCCTTCCAGTTAGATTCTGTCTGTCATAGTAGCAACTTGTGGCCAGTGACAGCTAACTGAAGAATGACTGAATGTGGTTTTGGAAAATGATCTTATTTTCTTGTTAAAAACAAATGCATTTTCTGGCATGCACCCCTTTCTCCTCTTCATCCTCTTCCCTTTCCTCTAGTCTGGGGAGCAGACTAGAGGATTTTAGTTTGGAGTTTAGAAGCACATCGACTAACTAAGCAAGAGGAGCAAAAATAAACATATTCCCAGATATATTGTAGTAAACTGCAGAACATCAAGTTGAAAGAAAACCATAAATGCGAGCAAAGAGAAAAGACTGATGATTAAACAATTCAACTTTTAGTTGTCTTCTCATCAACAAAAATAGAGGCTAGAATACAGTGAAGAACATTTTTAAGTTGTAAAGAAGAATAGCTATCTACTTAGATTTCCACAATAAAATAATTTTTAACTTATAACTAAAGATATAATCAATGTGTATTCAAAGATTCAGAGTGTTTATCACACATAGACTCCAAATCAAAGTAAGAATAAGGAAGGTAATTACAGGGAAAGCAATTGTTCCTTAGAAGGAAGAAATTGAGATGTAGAAATGAAAGTAACAAAAAAAAAGATGGTGGTAAACACATATATAAATCTAAATAAGCATCGACTGTATAAAATGACAATATGATTAATAATATCATATAGTTTAAAATTAAAGTGGGGCATTATTTCTGGCAGTATGATAGATTATATTTCTAAATAAAATATTTTCCTATACCTTTTCCTGAGAACAAATGAAAAGGCAGAATATTTGAGGTTTGCAACTGATGGCAAATAGGAACATGAGGTTATGATCGGCGTTCACAGCTGGCGGCCACAGCAACGCAAAGGCTCTCAGAAACTCTTGATGGGACACATCTCTTGTGACAGCTTAGAACACCCACTGCTTGCAGAGAAAGGAATGAGAAGGAAATGGGACTGGTTAGGAAATTCAATAATAACAAGAAAAACAGCATCCTTTGAAAACCTGGAATGGTAGATCTCTGTGACTCTGTCTTGACTTCAAATGTATGATCTTAGTTTGGTTATGGGAACCCAAGTAGGGTGTTTCAATTTAGATAACACCAGGTTGTTACTATATTTCAGTGCCTGAAAAAATAAGTAAATATTATCTGTTTAAGTGAAGCCTCAATTCAGTACACAGGATTAAGGTAAATAATAATAATAACCTAAGGATGATGCCATCATATATGAGAGCAAGCAGAAATCCAGAGAAAATAAGGACAAACTGGCAACAACAAATTAGACCTTCCTGTACTTCAGGGAACTGAATAATCCCAAATAGTTTACAATAAAAAATAATAACTCAGGATATAAAAGATAGGATTAAAGATAAGCAAGCCATAATGCATTAGAAAAAGTGGTTAAATAGAGGCTGGGCGCAGTGGCTCATGCCTGTAATCCCAGCATTTTGGGAGGCCAACGCAAGCAGATCGCTTGACCTCACAAGTTTGAGACCAGCCTGGGCAACACGGGGAAACCCCATCTCTACAAAAATACATTAACTAGCCAGGCGTGGTGGCACACACCTGTAGTCTCAGCTCTTCAGGAGGTTGAGGCAGGAGGATAGCTGAGCCTGGGAGGCAGAGGTTGCAATGAGCTCAAATTGCGCCACCGTACTCCAGTGTGGGTGACAGAATGAGACGTTGTCTCAAAAATTTTTTTCAAAAAGTGGTTAAGTAGATTTGAAAAATAATCTTATTTGGTTAAATAATTTATTTGTTTTGGAACTTATTTAATCTAGAATTTTAGAAGTACAGACGTTGCAGATAAAAACAAACTAACAAAAATAATGGATATTTAAGACATCAGATTCAAAGCAGCCAAAAAGTAAATCAATGAGCTGGAAGATATATCAGGAAGAAAAAGTACTCATAATAGTAGGTGGACAAGGTAAGGAAATAATGAAAGATAAATTGAGATAGAAAAGATAAAACAGCAAGGTTTAACATGATCAACATTGATAGCAGTGCAATAACAATAATCAGTGTCCCAGAAAGTCGGAATAGAGACTGAAAGATAGGTAATAATCCAGCAAAGTCTGATATATATATTCACCAGTTTAAAGGTACTGGCCTAAGTGTTATAAATGTTTTAACTTTAATAATCCTATAATGTTTATAAATATTTATAAGCCTATAATCATATAATATTTGTGAAATTATTGTTCCCATTTTAAGTATAAAGAGACTGAGGCATCAGAAAGTCAAGTAATTTTACCAAGATCGTAGTGTCCTTAAATCATAAAAGCATGATTTGAATTCTAAATGTCTGCCTGCCGAGCTTGGACCATCACTCACTCTGGGGCTTGAACATTTAATCACTCTTCTATTTGATAGAGTAATGACTAAAGAATTTCCCACAATTTTTCAGGGATAAATTTTCTGAAGTACCTAAGTTTTTCAGAAATCTAAATCTGTTCTACAATCGAAAGTGTATTATAAATCTGAAGTAGATATGATGGAAGTCAAGAGTGGAATCTAGGGAGGAGAGGTGACGGTGTACGTAGGAAATGTCAGGTCTTTGCTTTACAGAGTGTGAGAAATCGTTTAAAGATTTAAAATTTAAGTTAAAAGGTAATGACAGAGGAAATAATGAAGGGCTCTATATGGGTATTTACAGACATACATCTGTATGTATGTAAGTTATATAATATACATTTTATACACATTATAGTGCAATATATTATGGCTATATAAAATTATATATATAATTTATTAGAATATATAATATTAATTATATATAATTTAATATAGACATAATATATTTCATTGCAATATATAATATATGACATTCTATGTAATAATCATATATTAATATGTTATGTTATATATTAATATTATATATTAATATTATACATTAATCATATATTATAATATAACCATATATTATATATAAATTGATATATGATTAATATATTATTATAATTAATATATATAATTTTATATAGCCGTAACATATTGCATTATAAGCCAAAATATGTTGCATTATATATATATAAAAATATGTTGCATTTTATAAATTTATATTTATATATACAAAAAACTACAACAGCTAAATCCACATTTATCACAGCAAAACCTCAATAGACTGTACATCAAATAGACAAAAAATGTAGGCTAAGCATATGATTTAGCAATGTGAGGGGATTCCCTATTCACCAGAACTAAAACCAGAAACATGTAGGAGTGGCGCCTGGGACGATCCTGGGAAGACGACAGGAGGGAACACCAGGGCTCCTCCCCACAGAGGCAACACTTTCATGGCAGAATCTGTTTGATGTAACTATTTTGGAACTCTGGAGGCCATTGAAGGCTTGCAACTTCCAGGGAAAAGCCTGGGCATTAAATTGTGGTTAATTTACAGCTCACAGCAGAGCAGCAGCTACTCATCCCAGCTAGCCCCATGGCAGGCAGCTGCAAACGTCTGCACACAGCTTGTGGAAACCAGGGTGGGCAAAAAGACCCTGTCCTCCAAATATCAAGGATCTGTGCTCTGGTCATCTATTGCTGCTTCTAATCAAAGAGGTGCAGACAAAGTGGTCATTGTTGTTTAACCTTCCCCTATGGTGGCAGGCCCCTCCCACTCCAGCTGAAGTGACGTCCAGGGAATTTAAAAAGTCTGGCGAGATATTACAGATTAGTACAAAAGCAGTTGCATATATGGGAAAAATTAGAAAGTGACTTAAGACTCGGGAAAAAACCTGAGAAGACCTTAAGTTTACACCTCAGGCTGATCTTCAGCACAGAGAGAACTTACAACAATGAAAAGAGGGAAAAAAAATCACTTAAAAAATTAAAAAAAAAAGAGAAAAGGGAGAATTTGATTTTTAGTTATCACATTTTTAGATGCAAATGGCCATTTTTCAACAAAAAAAATTCACAAGGCATACAAAAAAATAAGGTGTGGTTCATTCAAAGGAAAAAAAATTAATCAATAGAAACTGTCCCTGAAAAACACTTAATGACAGATCTACTAGACAAAGACTTTTAAAAAATTATTTTAAAGATGCTCAAAGAAAGGAAGGAAGATGTGAAAAAAGTCAAGAAAACTGTGTGTAAACAAAATGAAAATATCAATTTTTTTAACAGAAGACAATCTAAAAAGAAACAAACAAAAAATTCTGGAGCTGAAAAATACAATAACTGAAACAAAGAATTCACCAGAGGGGCCGGGCACAGTGGCTCACGCCTGTAATCCCAGCACTTTGGGAGGCCGAGGCGGGCAGGTCACGAGGTCAGGAGATTGAGACCACCCTGGCTAACATGGTGAACCCCGTCTCTACTAAAAATACAAAAAATTAGCCGGGCGCGGTGGCGCAGCCTGTAGTCCCAGCTACTCGGGAGGCTGAGGCAGGAGAATGGCGTGAACCCGGGAGGCGGAGCTTGCAGTGGGTGGAGAGTGCACCATTGCACTCCAGCCTGGGCGACAGAGCAAGACTCTGTCTCAAAAAAATAAATAAATAAATAAATAAATAAATAAAAAATAATTCACCAGAGGAACTCAAAGACAGATTTAAGCAGGTAAAAGTAATTATTAGTTTATGTTTTTGGTCACAGAATAAATAAAAATATAATTTTGTGACATCAACAAAGGAAAGGGTTGGGGACAGAGTTTATAAAGAGCAGAATTTCTGTATGCCATTGAAGTTAAGCTGGTATAAATTCTAATACTGTTATAACTTTAGAATAGTTAATGTAATCCCCATGGGAACCACAGGTAAACTAGCTATACAATATATGCAAAAGAAAATGAGAAGGAAATTTAAATGTTTTACTACAAAACTCAGCTAAACACAAAAGAAGGCAGTAATGCAGAAAATAAGGGACAAAAGAGCTATAAGGCATAATCGAAACAAACAACAAAATGACTGAAGTCATTCCCCCTTTATCGGTAATTACTTGAACTGTAAATAGATTAAATTCTCTAATCAAGGCAGAGATCAACAGAGTAGATATTAAAAAACAACAACAGCATGATCCAATTACGTGTGGTCTGTAAGAGAATACTTTAGATCCAAATATGCAAATAGATTAAAATTGCTGACACATGCTACAACATGAGTGAACTGTCAGGACATTGCGCTAGGTGAAAGAAGGCAGTTGCAAAAAGACAAAAACCATTTGATTTCACTTAAGTGAGATACTCAGAGCAGACAGAATCATAGAGATATAAAATAGAATGGTGGTTACTGGGCTTTGGGAAGAGAGGAATGGGGTGTTATTGTTTAATTGATATAATTTTCAGTTTTCCAAGATGAAAAGAGTCAGCAAGATGGATGATGGTGATGGTTGCATAAGCATTATTAATGTATTTATTAATACATTATTTTGCACTTAAAGTGGTTAATGTGCATATTATATGTATTTGGTCACAACTTATAAAATGGGGAAAAATTGTGCTGGAGGTTCTAAGCAAAGATATGAGCCAAAAATAAAAATTATAAAGATCTGATAAAAATATTGCATCTCTCTCCACTGGGGTTACAAAGTATACTGGTAACAAATTAACTATATTCAATTAGATAACAAAAAATGTGAAAACGACAACCTACGATAATGCCGATAATCTGAAGTAATATAAACTTTTCTCCAGTGAAATCAAAATAATCGAGTACAGTGTACTTCAAATCCTTCCTATAAGAAGCAAAATCATGTAGCAGTCCTGAGAGGTTGCTGATTTCTCCATGGAGCTAAACGTCGTAAGAGAGTGAGTCACTTTTGAAGGGCTCATTGAAGAATAAAGTATAAAATACTTCAAGTAGTAAGGGAAGGAGAAATTAACTCTAAAGAAACTATCAAGAAATTATACATATCTCAAGTTGTATATAACAAAAAAATACCACTTATCAAATGCCCACTGGCTGGACACAGTGGCTCATGCCTGTAATCCCAGCACTTTGGGAGGCCCAGGCAGGCAGATTGCTTGAACCCAAGAATTCGAGATCAGCCTGGAGAATATAGTGAGACCCTGTCTCTACATAAAATACAAAAATTGTACTGCATCCACCTGTAGTCCCAGGTACTTGAGAGGCTGAGGTGGGAGGATCACCTGAGCTGGGGAGGTCGAGGCTACAGTAACCTGGGATTGCAGAGTGAGACCCTGTCTCAAAACAAAAACAAACAAACACCACATGGTTCTGTTCTCTCTGGCAAGATTGGCATATGTTGAGCCAAGCCATAGTCTAATCGGCCAAGGTTCCTCACAAGGAAAGTATGCAGATCCAGGGGCTTTTGTGAATATTTTAGGAGCTCATGGCTAGTGTGGAAACTGTTCAGCGCCAAGCCAGTGGCTCACCAAATTTAGACCACATCAATAGGGACCCTCAGGAGAACTGGGTTTGGTTCAGATCCTTCGTAAGACATTAAGTCAGCTTAGAAAAGGCGCCAGAAGCTCTTGTGAAAAGAGACTTTTCCATTTACACCTGCTTGCACCTACCTGGAAGATGTCAAAACCAAATACTGTTTCACTACAGTGGGATCTGTTTTAACTCATTATATGCAGGCCACAGAACTCATCCCATTCTACCTGAAACGCCAGCTTTCAAGCCTTAGTTGGAATAACCGCCATCTACAGCCATCACCTCCATCCCTCCACTCCCTCCACCCACACTTTTTGTGGTAGTAAAAATTCAGACTTTCCTCCCTCAGCAACTACTCTGAATTTTTTTTATTTCTTTGCTTGGCAAATAAATGAACTGTTTTGTTTGAAAACAATGAAAGTGGTCCTCCGTAGGGCATTGGGTTAGAGGTAAACAAGAGCAGGGCGGAGATGGCTGCTTTCATTACAAGCCCTTAGACAGTACTTGATACATTTATTTCAGTAATGTGTTGTTTGATTAAGTTGAACCATACAATATTCTAAATTTATGAAGTTTTACTTAGTTTCATAATTTTTCAGGCAAACCCTTATAAAGAAAAAGATTCTAGAACTTGAAGTTACCAATTAGCAATTCTCACAAATGGAATCTGTTTTACTTTGAAGATGTGTGATATTAAAGAAGATTTCTCACATCTGAAACTAAGTGAAAGAACTATGTGAAACTATATTCTCTAAGTATTCATTGTTATTCAAGCCATGTATTTATTGTAGCTGTTTCTCTCACTTTTTCTTTAAGAACGTATCAATTTTAAAAATACTTAATATATTATCACCATATTATGCTTATTTTAAATTCTTTGCTAATTAGAAAATCTAATTAAATGGTGATGAACCCTGAGACCAAAATTCTATCTTTTTAATTTGATTAAATAACGTCATTAATTTTGGCCACATTCTTTACATGGAATGCACTCTATATTTTTATTTAGTTGAGTTCTAAAATATATATAATTAAAGTACGGATAAAATTCTCCAGTTTTGATTTACATATTTGTAACTATATTCCTTGGTCTTTTCTAAGTAATTTCTTGATAGATGACAGTCACATTAATGTAAATTTAACTTATTATTTTTAACATTTGTCTCTGAATTTAGCTATTTTTTCCATTACCTGCATACTTTTTGCACATATCACTTTAGGTTTGTTATTTTTTTCTTTTTAGATGTACATATACATATACATATATATGTGTGTATGTGTGTGTGTGTGTGTGTGTGTACTTTTTTTTTCTTCTGAGTGAATAATAACAGTAGAGTAGGATGGAGTTGTGGGAGCATGGACAGGGTGCCACCAGATATGATACCTAGGTGGCTTGACTCTGTCCTAACTAGCAGGTGCATTTGGCCAAGTCACTTTCAAATATCTCTCACTTGCTAACCTACAAGAGGAGGACTGTGTGTTGACCATTGTTTGGTTCTCCTAGTGTCAGATTTTACAATTGCATGACCTGTAGCTATACACACTCCATTTGTCTGACCATGTAAGAAAGTTACCACAAGTTATGGACACAGAACACGTAAACCCAGTGCCTCTCAGCTGGAACATCACACCATGCTGTCTTCCCATTCAGGGCACCACATGCCTTAAATTTCTATCGGCACCTATGGTGATTCTGAAACTACATCTGGAACTTCTAAAAGTCATTACCAAATGAAGCAATCTTATATTTTTAAAAGTGGGCCAATTGTAGACCACGCTTTATGACTGCTGGAATTCCTCCCACATAGAACCAACAACTGGGTCTAATAACCCACTCCATTGAGAAATTATAATAGCACAATTTAACATACCATCAAAAAGTGAATTCCCAAACAACTTAATTTTGGCTCCTAGGTTCTCACTAACCAGTTTCTTTTTAAATGATGACTCAATTGCAGAATGCTGACTAAATCCACAGTTCATTACAAAGAATCATGCTCGCACATTGACTTTATAAGTAATCTGTTAAATTACATCTTTTATCCTCTTTGGATTGTTTTTATTAATGTTTGGTTTTGAATAAATGCATCGGAATTTCCCCACTTTCCTCTCAAATATTTAGACCAGAAGTAAAAATGTGAAAGTGCCCCAGAACTGCCTTAGCACATGCTAATCACAAGTGAATACACTAGTGAGTTATACCCATCTACTCAGTCTGTTAATTAACACTAACAAGGATGGTGGACATTCAGAAATCAAACACATATATTAAGCTTTACATAGTTCACATCTTGATTATTTTGGCACTGGCTTCTGTAAATAAGTTGTTGTAATTTATGACACTGAATTTTTACCATATCTGGCAGCTGGAACTATGGAGGAATGAATTAATTGATTAGTTTTCATGAACTTCAATGAAGAAACAAAACCAGTTGGTTTATATGTCGTAGCATTTTTGGTTAAGACTGATATCAGGTTTGTGGTTGTTATATTTGTTGGCGCATTTAAAAATCGTTTGCGTGTTAAAGCACTTCTCATAATTTTTAGGTATGTTTGTTTTTAAATAGTTGACATGGTGAAGCAGGACTTGGTTTTGTCAGTGGTGCAGATGGTGCATAAAGGTTATTGGACAACAATTTGCTTATTTAAACCAATTATATGACAAGGAAAAGAAATTATCCTTGGAAACCATGGCATTACACATCATATATTGAAATTATGTTTGGAAACCATGGCATTATACACCATATATTGCGAAAGGGTTACTCACTTGAAAACTCTTGAGAGCATTTATAATCTAAATCTCAGTTACAAGTTTTGGTCTCAGAAATCGAGGACCTTTCCCAAAGACATGTAACAATGGAAAATGCCACTTATTGACCAGAAAAGAGAATTTCGTTGGCTAAGGTAGTTGATTTGAGTGGTGGGTTAAAGTTATGGCGAATTAACCGAGGCGTATAAAATTTGTATTTATAACTTAACTGTGATGTCTATTGCTTGCTTGCTTGCTAAGAATATATTTCAGGATTTTTTCTCTATTTTTTTAATCCAACAAAAGTAATATCAAGAGATCTTCTCATTTCAGATGATATGCTTTGGAAATCACCTTTTTGTTGGCTCTGAACAAACCTGTACTTTCTTGATAGGAAAAAAAGTCATTATGTGAAAAATATACTTGCACATGCATGTTTATAACAGCACAAATTGCAATTGCAAAGATATGGAACCAGCCCAAATGCCCATCAATCAATGAGTGGATAAAAAAAACTGTATGTTATAGTCTCACTCATAAGTGGGAGCTAAGCTATGAGGATGCAAAGGCATAAGAACGATCCAATGGACTTTGGAGACTCAGGGGGAAAGGTTGGGAAGGGGGTGAGGGATAAACGACTAGAAGCTGGGCTCAGTGTATACTATTCGAGTGATGAGTGCATCAAAATTTCAGAAATCACCACCAAAGAACTTACTCATGTCACCAAATACCACCCATGGAAAACTCAAAAACCTATGGAAATCATTTTTTAAAAGAGAGTGAGAGATCACTAATTACAGTGGCCCATGTTTTCTGTAGTTGTGGCCAAGTCACCATGTAAGAAGTGGTATGGTAGTATGTGTAAGAAGTGGGAGTATATGTCCTTCTTAAAACTGACATTACAAATATATGGAGTTAAGGTATCTCACACATTCAAATCCTTTGAAAATCTGCTCTCTATACTTGCTTTTTCTTTCTCTCTCTCTCTCTCTCTCTCTCTTTCTCTGTGTGTGTATATATTATATAAGTAAAAGAGGGAAAGTTTGTTCCACACTAACTCCAATCTCTACTTTATTTGTGCTATTTTTGCCATATATATATCTATTACATATTTGTGTTCAAAACCCACCATTAGAGATTTATAATTACAGTTTCATATCATCTTACATGTACTAAAGAAATAAGATAAACAATTCTACATTAATTTTCTTATTTTTCATTCCAGTAGCCTTCATTTGTTCCTGCAGACTTGTGTTACTATTTGATGGCACTTCTTTGCTCCACTGAGTCTTTCTTCCCTTCAGCATTCTGTGTATTATACTGTCAAATTAATCTCCCTCTGCTACAGCTTCAAAAATTCAATTTTATTGGTCCTGTCTGATATGGTTTGGCTGTGTCCCCACCTAAATCTCATCTTGAACTGTAGTTCCCATAATCCTCATTTGTTGTGGGAGGGACCCAGTGGGGGGTAATTAAATCATGAAGGAGGTGACCCCCATGTTGTTCTCATGATAGTGAGTTCTCACAAGATCTGATGGTTTTATAAGAAGCTTTTTGCCACTTTGCTCAGCGTGTCTCCTTCCTGTTGTCACATGAAGAAGGATGTGTTTGCTTCCCCTTCCAGAATGATTGTAAGTTTCCTGAGGCCTTCCCAGCCATGCTGAACTGTGAGTCAATTGAACCTCTTTCCTTTATAAATTACCCAGTCTCAGGTATGTTTTTGTTAGCAGTGTGGGAATGGACAAAATATGCTGCCTTCTGCTTTTGTTTTTTAAAAAAATAATGAAGAGAAGAAAGAGGAATGTGCAGTTACATAGTATTTTGTCATTACTATGAGATTACTTTTACTGGTGTCCTTTGTTTATTTATGTGACTGAAATCACTGTCTTGTATTACTTGTCAGTTGGGATAACTTCCTTTAGTATTTCTTTAAGGCATGTGCACTGATACATGAACCCTGTCAGTTTTCTTTACTTTAAAATGTCATTATTTCAACTTTATTGATATTAACTCTTCATTTCCTTGGTTATAGAATTTTTATTTGATAGTTTTGTTATGGGTGTGTGTTTTCCTTAAGCATGTTAAATATGGCATTCCACTACCTTCCGACCTCCATTGTTTCTAGTGACAAGTCTGCTGTTAATCTTAGTAAGTTTAATTTTAAGTGATGAATTCTTCTCTCTTGTCTTAAAATATTTTTTCCCTATCTTGTCCTTTAATATTTTCACTGTGATATGCCTATATGTGAGTCCTTGTTGTTACTCTACTTTGAGTTTAAGATTCTTTTTTACACATTAAGTGTAGATTTTTGTTTTTTATCATATTTAGGACATTTTCATCATAGTTGTAAATGTTTCTCCTAACTCTTTCTTTCTTCACCTCATTATGTGTACATACACTAATTATGTATATGTTGGTATGCTTAACATTGTCGCACAAATCTCTGAGGCTCCCTTCATTTTTATTCAATCTCTTTTTCTATTTTTCAGATTTCATAATCTCTAATGATCTTTATTCAAACTCACTGACTTCTCTTTTCTGAAAGCACAAATGTATTGTTGAGCTTAGTAAATTTTTCTGTAACTTACTGTTTGACTCCAGAATTATCATGTGATTTTTGTGAATTCTAGATTTATTAATTCTCTACTAATAAGCCCTTTTAGTGAATCATTGTCATTATATTGTCTGTTAATTTTTTAATCATAATTTCCTTTAGTGCTTTGAGTATATTTATACTAGTTGCATTAAAATATCTTTCTGCTAAATCCAACATCAGGTCCTCTTAATGGCAATTTCTACAGCCTTATTTTTGTTCCTGTACAATAATCAGATTATCCTGTCTGTTTGCAAGTCTTATAATTTTTTTGTTATAAAGTGGACATTTTAGATATTATACCATGAAAATTCCAGATTTTAATTAGTCCTACTCCCCTATGTAGATGTTGGTGTTGCTTTTCTTGCTTGTTTCTTGTTATTTATTTAGTTGTTTTGCTGGACTAATTCAGCAAAGTCTGTTTTTCCTGAAGTATGTAGCTTCGATGTTTCTGTTCATTTTTGTCTCTTTTTAAAAAATTTTTATTTTTAAACTTAGATTCCCAGAAGTCTCCCCTGGGTCATCATAGCTTAAAGTTTAGCCAGTGATTGGTCAGAAGTTGTACCTAAGCCTTTCAATTTTGCTCGTAGATCTGCGTGGAAAGGATAATGCTTTCCAGTTGGCCTTTTGTTCAGCCAGAAATGAATCACTCTCAGATGCCTGCTCTGTTTGCTCATGAGTGGACACACCTAGTGCATATGCACAGCATTTCAGACTCTCAAAGATGTAACCATATCAGGGGCCTTTTAGCTATCTTCTTCCCTGGTCCTTTCTGTTCAAGTTCTGAGCTGTATGTTCACTTACTTGTTGCTACTAATTTCATAAACCATCCGCCTTCTATTAATTGCTCACCTCTAGTATCTCTATTAATTTTTGATAAAGCCTTAAGGCATGAATTCATTTATGCCATATTCCTATAAAGTCCACTTCCTCAGTAGAGCTGTGTGAACCTCTGTGCCACTGTACCAGAGCTGGAGGTGGGGTGAGGGTGGCCTCCTCTTACTGGAGTGAACACTCCTACCTTGCAACAGAGAGTTGGAAGGACGGCTGCCCCTTCTTGGTTTGCCTCTTCCATCATGGAACCTATGACATATGAGTGGAAGTCTGGTAATGGTGGTAGGGAGTGATTGAGAATCAAATATTTTTGGCTCGATGCACTCAGATCCTATAATCTACAGGTGGGAGTTGAGTGGCTGAAGGGAGTCCTGGTTTTCTTGTGCATATCCACCCAGAGAAGATTTTCTACAACAGAGCTTGAAAGACATGTAAGATGCTGGCGGCTCCCTTCCAGGGCAAAACTATAGCCTTATATCTAGAAGCTTGGGGAAAGGGAACTCTTACATTGTAAGCACCCATCCTGAGTAGTTCCCACAACACAGAGCTTGTGAAGATGGCAGAAGGGGCAGGTTATGGCTCAATGGCAGTCCCACCCTGTTCTTAATGAGGTTTATCAGGTTTTTTTTTAGAATAAGTTCTCAATTTGCTGGTATGCCCTTAAGACAAGTTCCAGAAAATTTAAATGTATGTGTTTTATAATTTTCACCAGTGAAATGGTTGTTTCATTGAGAAAAGGATCTTCCAAGCTCCTCATATAACTATTTCAACTCTTCTAACAACATTCTTTATTGGTTCTTGATGACATTACTATTGTGGTCAGATTCCATTATGTGGGAAGATCTGACATCGAGATTAGCACCAGAAGTTTATGATGGTGCATTCTGAGGACTATCACTTGTCAGAGGAGGGAGAGGAGCAGTATTTGACAGAGTGTTGGGTTGTGATGTAGTTATAATGAAGTCCTCAGCTGACCAAAAAGTTGGGATAGCCCTCAAAGTTGTCCTGAAGGAGGTACCCCTTATGTGCTCCACATCAGCAAAACACTGGACACAAGCTAAACCTAGAAAGGGGTCAGGATCTCAGTGAGATGGCTGTATTTATCAGCAACAATTCTGGAGAGAGTGACAGCCATTGGGCATGAGCCAGCATCACACTCCTCAGCTGGGAGAAGAGGTTCTTCAGACCCGAACTGGTGCTCTGAGAGAAGCTGCTCAGTCTCCAGCAAAGTCACTCTAATACTGTGGAAATCAAGCATGGATTTATTTAAATTAATCTTGTTTGTTATTTGCTGTACTTCCTATGTAAAGTCCAGGATTTATGTATTTTATCAATTCTGAGAAATTTTTCTTCATTAGATTTTGTAATGTAACCTCTTCCCAATTATCTCTATTCACTGTCTCTGACATTTCTTTCGAATATCTCCTCTACTGTGTGGTGTATTTGTATAAGGCAAAGCCCTACCAAATAAATGGGGTGAAAACACTCCAATTGTGAAAATTCAGGGTTTTGTTACTGTGAAGTCAATAAAAATCAATAATTTTCAGTCAGTACTATTGCAAAAGGAACAAAAGTACAGATTAGTATAATTTATACTACGTACTATATTTATAC
>NW_026652280.1:2129382-2207996 GCF_009828535.3 Hylobates moloch | reverse complement strand
ACACACATACACACACATACACACACATACACACACATACACACACACATACATACACACACATACACACACATACACACACAAACACACACGTACACACACATACACACACACATACATACACACACATACACACATACACACACACAGCATTTGCAACATCTAGCAAAAGCATAATCATGATATTTTTCAATTTTACATTAAGCTGTGAAATAAAAAACCAGTTATACCAATGCTGGCAAATACATAAATTAATATCAGTGAATGAGAGAAAAAGCACAAAGATAAAAAGAGAGAGGTGACTGTAATTTAAGGAACTCCACTATATAATATAAAATATAGATGTTAAATGCATATGTAAATTAACATCTGATTAATCCGTTTAAAAAAGTTCTTGGTTTTGCAAAATAATCCTCACAAGATGTCTTTAAATGCTGGGTTTCCAAAGGTTTGTGGCTACTCATGATAAAAATGGGTGGCCTCTCTCTCTCTCTCTCTGTCATTGTCTCTCTCACATTCTGTTTGGCCTAGCTTTATTTTACTTTATTATTTTTATTTATTAGCTTTGATTTTTTTCTTTTATATATGTAATCTTTTTTTCCCCTTTCAATTTATCTAAGAACTTACTTAAGGAAATGAGTTTATCAATCTGACTGATTGGCTTTGCAGTCCAAACTTGCTCTGCAATGGGCTGGACCCACCTCCCACCCCTCACCCTTTTGTGTGTGGTGACAATTTCCCCTGTCCCTTTCCTGGGCATATTCTCACCAATACCAGATGTCATATTGGCATCTGTTCTGAGGAAAGGTAAAATATGAAAGAGCCACTAGATCTTTATAAAAGCTTAATGGAAAACACGTAATGCTAAGTTTACATGGTGGAAAATAATAAGGAAAGAAAAATAAGGAAGAATTCATCACATTCATGATAGATTCTAAAATAAAGCACCAAACACCATAAAAGAAACATAATTTTTGCAATAACATGAAATTATTAGGGCCACAAATATGAAGAAATTGGGGGAGATTAAATAGTCATTTACATGTTATTTGTGAAGTTAATTAATTTCTTGTCATCCAGCATTTACCAAGTGCCCAGCCACAGAGGAAACACTGCCTCAGAGTGTGCACTGGGGTGGACAAGCTGGTGAAATTCCCACCGTGCAAACGGTAATTCCTTATTAGATTTCCATCAATCTGGTGGGCTAAGGTTACATGAATATATTCCTGATACAGATCCTAGAAAAGTTAGGTAAAATGCTGAATAAAGTTATTTTAGTTGCAATGCTGATCTTACAAAATTAAAGGAGAGCCCAGGCGCTTGCTTGTTAGAAGATCTGAAAATAGGAGCTGTGAGCATGAGGCTGAGACCATCTGATGGTGGGGACTGTGAGGTTGTTTCGAAGGCTCTGTTGCCTGTGAAGAGACAGAGGTGTGCTCTCCAGCTTGCACAGTTGGGTGTTGGGCCTGAGGCAATTGCTTTTGCCAGAGCCCTTGCAAGGTTACAACTTAGTAAAACTGTTGATGAGAAAAAAATGACAATTTACCCAAGAAAACAAAAGGAACTGTCCTGCTCCTCCCAGGCCGTGGGCGAAAAAGAAGCAAAGGTATCCCCTGAGAATTTGGAACCACAGCTCTGCATGCTCGTGGATTGGGTATTTGCATTTATTCTACTAACTAGGTTAAGAAAATATTATGATAGTTGATGCTGGGCCAGTAATAATCTGTGATCAAATGAGGAAAAGACAATAAGTTTCTAAAGTACAATTGCACAACCCAGACTACAGGTAGTTGGCACAGAAAAAAAAAAACTGGCCTCTTTAAATATGCAAATACAGTCAAAATGGAAAAACCCATTCATAACAAAAAAGCGTAAGTAAGATCCCAGCAGATACAACCAGTGGTGTTAAAAACACCGTAACAAGATTTCCAAATAACAAAGTAACAATCAGAATAAAAATATAAAACGACCCTGTTCAGAGAGGACTTTAATCACTTCTATTCAACACTATACTGGGAATTCTGGCAAGAAAAAGAAATAAAAAGCATCCTTATGAGAAAATGTAAAGTCAAACTTTATTTGAAGGCAACATGATCATCTACAGAGAAAGTTGAATGGAATCTACTGAGAAGCAACTAGAATTGACAAGTAAGTAAGTTAGCAAGCTGCAGAATAAAAGATGGGAATGCAAAAATCCATTGTATTTTCATATACTATCAATGAACAATTGAAAATTGAAATGTAAAATATGGTTTACAATTGTATCAAACATTAAGAAATATTTAGGAATAAATTTAATAAAAGATGCACAATGCCTGTGTACTGAAAAAGTTTCCAGGAGAAATTAGAGGAGATTTAAATAAATGGAGAGTTATACAATGTCCATGCTTCAGAAGAGTCAATATATTTAAGATGTCAATTCTCTGCAAATTGGTCTATAGATCCAACACATTCCCAACCAAAATCTAATCAGAGTTTTTGTAGAAATTGATAAGCTGATTGCAAAATTCATGTGGAAATGCATGACACCCAGAACAGCCAAAAAAACTTGTAAAAAGAACGAATTGAAATGACAACATTAGCTGATCTCAAGTCTTATTGTAAAGCTACGTTAATCAGAATGACAAGGTATTGGTTGCAACATAGACAAGTGGATCTGTAAAACAGAATAGTTGAGCCATAAAAAAACAAGAAAAATTAACTCTAAATGAATGACCTAATTTTAAATCCTTAAATGCTAATGCTTCTAGAAGAAAATATAAGAGGAAATCTTTGCATCTTGGGTTAGGCAAATAATTTATAAAT
The DNA here is from genome assembly GCF_009828535.3 of Hylobates moloch. Taxonomy (NCBI): domain Eukaryota; kingdom Metazoa; phylum Chordata; class Mammalia; order Primates; family Hylobatidae; genus Hylobates; species Hylobates moloch. The sequence goes on along the minus strand of NW_026652280.1, from coordinate 2,205,191 downwards.
ATTACACAAAAGTATGATCCATAAAATAAAAAAATGATAATATTGAACCTCTTCAAAGTTAAAAACTTCTGCTCTGAAATCCAATGCCAAAACAATTTTCGAAGTATATAGACTATGAGAATAGTTGGCAAAGAATATATCTAATAAAGAATGTAGATCCAGAAATATAAAAATTTCTCAAAGCCCAATAAAATGCAAACAAACAACCCAATTAAAAAATGAGCAAAAGCTTTGAACAGACATTTCATCAAGGAAGATGTACAGATGATAGCTTGAGCACGTGAAAGCCTCTCCCATGCAATGAGTCACTGGGTAAATGCAAGGGAAGAGGGCCCGGAGTTCCCACTGACCTCTGCTGAAATGGTGAAACTGGAAGCTTGACCATACACGACTGAGTGAGGATGTGAAGGACTCAGAACTCGTGCACACTAATGGTGGGAATACAAAATGGCACATCCACTTTGGAAAACAGTTTGGTAGCCTTTAAAAAATGTCAATATATTCTTCTTATCGGTATTTACCCAAGAGAAAAGGGAGCATATATCCTACCCATACCTGTGCATAAATGTTCATGGCAGTGAGGCAGCCAGGGGGTAGGGGTTCCCCAGAGAAACGCCAACTAGCCTGCAGCTGGGGTGGAGCACGCAAGTTCACACCGTCTGCAGCTGGGAGGAACGTCTTTTCCTGGGTGGTACCTGGGATTTAATCTGTGGGGCGGGAAGCATGTACGAAAAGAATTCTCACTCAGCTGAATCCCTGTTCCCCTTTTTTCCCCCTTTTTGCCCAGTAAATCCCATTATTCTCACCATTCAAATTGTCTGCGAGCCTAATCTTTTGTGGCCATGTGACAAAGACCTCGTTGTTACCTGAACTAAGAAAAAGTCCTGCAACAGCAGCTTTACTTGTAATATCCAGAAATTGGAAATGACGTAACTGTCCCTTAAGGAGCAGCATATCTAGACAACCAAATACTGCCTAGTAATAAAAACCAGGGAGCTGCTGATACATCAAGGACGAATCTCAAGAAAGTCATACTGAGTGACAGAAGCCAAACCATAAATGAGTACACACTTCTGCTAACTTCCTATTGCTGCCATAACAAATCACTGCACTTGTAGTCACTTAAATGCACACAAATTTATTCTACAGTTGTGAAGGTCAGAAGCCCAAAGTGAGTCTCTTGGGCTAAAATCAAGGTGCTGTGGGCTGGTTCCTTCAGAGGGCTGCAGAGGGGATCCGTTTCTCTGACTTCCAGCCTCCGGAGGCCGCCTGTGGTGCTTGGCCCTGCTCCTGTTGTCACACCTCCTTCCTTGACTCTGTCCCCATTAGGACCCTGTGATGACACTGGGTCCACCAGACAATCCAGGACACTCTCCTCTTCTCAAGGTCCTTCACTTAATCGCATCTGAAAATTCCCTTTTGCCGTGTAAGGCCAGGTATTTGCAGGTTCCGAGTATTAGGACAGGGACGTCTTGGGGGGCCATGATTCCGACTATCAAGATACTATCTGATTTTATTTGCATGCAATTTTAGAAAATGCAAATGAACCAATAATGAGAGAAAGCAGATCCGTGATGTCCAAAGGTGGAGGAGCAACAAGGAGGAGCGGAAGGGAGGGGGTACTCTTGGTGGTGAAAACTATGTTCACTGTCTTGATTGTAGTGATGCTTTCACAGGTGTACACACATGTCAAAACTTACCAGTCCTACACTTTAAATATGTGCAGTGTACTGAATGTGAATTGCACCTCAAAAATGTAAAATAAATGTGTTCTGATATAAGACATTATAAAATTAATAGTTAACAGAACAATAAGTTTTTAGGGAAAAAAGAAAACAAATAAAACTTTTAGAAATATATAATAAATTACTTAAAACTAAATTAAAAATTTAATGCCAAGGTTAAATATCAGATAGATCTAGCTTAAAGGAGAATTAAGAACTTTAAAATACAGCATTAAGAAATTCTGCCATGGACACAGAGATGAAAAGACAGAAAATATTACAAGAGGTTAGTAGATGTGAATACAAGAAGGAAAAAGCTCACCGATGGCTAGTATAGGAAAAGAGAAAGAAGAGAAAAGAAATATCTGGATGCATACAGGACATAAACCTGTAGTTCAAGAAGTGTAAGATGTCCACAGAAATATACAGGAAATTCACAGCAAAACGCATAATGGTAAAACTATAGAGGCCCAAGGTCAAATATAAAATCTCAAAGTAGTCAAAAAGAGAAGATAGCTTGCAAAGAAAAACAATGAGATAAATACTCATCCACAGAGGAAATGGGGCGAAATGCAGAATAACATCTTCAAATTTCCGAGTTAATTTAACTTTCAAGCAATAATGTTATATACAGTAAAATAAGTGAGAGAGAAAAATAATATGTCTGCAAAAACCTAAGAGAATGTATTGTTAACAGACCGTGATGATAGAACAACTTAAAAGACTTCAGAAGAAAGAAAGCTGAAGCTAAAAGCAATGACTGGGATTCACAAAGAAGTGGTAAGTAAAGAAAAATGGAAACTATGTCAATCAAGCCAAGGAAGCGTTCCCTGCATAAGACAACAAGAAAAGCAATTCCTAAATTCATCAGTATCCAAACAAGTTAGGATTAAATTACCAGAAAAAAACAGCGTAGAATTAAGGGAGGAATTTTATTAAAACCAGAATAGTTGCTGGAGGAAAGTAAGGACAACAATCAATTTAAAATTTTTCTAATCATAAATATGTGATAAAATGTTAATAGTATTTCTAAAGATTGCAAAAGTGATTATTTGTTGTAAAAGGGTAGAAATTTTAAAATGGGAAAAATTTAATCATCCAAAAGAAAATGGGAAAGAATGAAAAACAAAAGCAAAGGAATCCAAAAGGTCTACAGAAAGCATCGAAAAAGAAAGTGGAGAGAAGCTCAGCTGTCTTAGTGCAGCAAATGCAAATGCACTCAGCTCACCCATTGACAGGATCGACTCTCACAGTGGACTTTTAAAGAAGTTCAGCTATATGCCATCTATAAGAGCCCTAAATAAAACATAAAGACCCAGAAAATTATATGAGAAAGAAAAATTGGTATCAGGATTCTGTTGTAACTATGTTAATATCATAGGATAAACTTCCAGTAAAGGCATTGTTAAGGCTAAGAAGTTTCAGTCTAGAAAGACCCAATGAGATCTATTCAATCTACACACATCACTCAAAACATAGACATTAAAAGTAGACAGAATTACATGGAGAAGTTGGTAGAGATGAAAATCACACTACACGTCAAAATTTCCAAGATGTAGGTAAACAGTAATTCTAAGAAAACTGTTTAAATGCAAACATTAAAATAACAGAAAAAATTGATTAGCTTAGTGTCTAAGTTGAGAAGTTGAAATGATAAAGAGTAACCCTAAAAGGATTAAAGTAAGAAATAGATTAATTTTTTTTTTGAGATGGAGTCTCACTCTTGTTGCCCAGGCTGGAGTGCAGTGGTGTGATCTTAGCTCACGGCACCCTTTGCCTCGCAGGTTCAAACGATTATCCTGCCTCAGTCTCTTGAGTAGCTGGGATTACAGGCATGTGCCACTACGCCCGGCTAATTTTGTGTTTTTAGTAGAGACGGGGTTTCTCCACGCTGGTCAGGCTGGTCTCGAACTCCTGACTTCAGGTTATCCACCTGCCTTGGCCTTACAAGAAAATGATAAATTAAGAACAGGAATAACACAATAGGGAGCAAAAATAAAATCGGGAAGACTAACCTAACGAAACCTAGTTCTTTAGATGAAGCAATGAAATGGGCAAGTTTGTTTAAGAAAAGTGAGAAAAGTCCTCCAAACAGATATATGCACCTGGATTATAAAGGAGGTAGATGACTAGAGTGGGAAGTATTATAACTACATGCCAATAATGTAGTCATATTTATAGAGAGAACTTTATAGAAAGAATTATAGCTATATATAGAAATGTATATGTTTATATATATATATACACACACATCCTACAATATCTCTGTCATCAATTTCCTACAACTTTATATATATATTAGGACAAATGGGACATTAACAAAACTGACTCAAGAAAAAATAAAATTCTGATTTTCTGTGTGTTTAAAATGTTTTATACTTTAAATGTTTTAATTATTTAAAACATTATTTTCACTTATTATTTCAAATTATTCTTTTCAAAGACAAGCAGAATGCTTTTTGGGAATGACGCCGAGGTGAGACACAGCGGTTGCTCCCGGGATGAGGGCGGGATGCATCCTGAAGGGAGACCCACGGGCTCAGCCTGAAGGATGAGGAGGAACCAGCGAGTTTCTGGTGGAGGAGGAAAGAAAGACAGGACATGAGTCAGAAGCGGGTGGGGCTGTGCAGACCAGGGGACACTGGGGGCTGCGGGAGGTCTGTTCTGCAGCGGCTCTCCTGGCAGTGGACCTTTGGAAAGATGGAACTGAAGTGTGGTTCTTCAGAGGGGCTTCACCTGCTGAGGAATTTAGGGTGTCTGCGAGGCACTGGATCGCCCACCGGGAGTTTCAGAGACAGGCCTGAGGTGCCACCTCCTCCCTGTGCGGCCGGGTTCCGGTGGGTCAGCCTGCCCTGCTGACTGTCAACTGACTTCCTCTCTGGGGAAATGTTTATTTCCTGTGATGTGACCCGGGAACCTATCCTGGGGGATTCAGGTCTCTTATTGCAATGCACAGTTCATCCTGCTGCACAGTCCTTCCTCCCTGACCGAGCCGGGCACCTGCCTGCACAGCAGGGCAGCAAGTATCTCCCAAGCACGAGGCTGGCTCATGCCCCAAGGGGCATCTCCCTGAGGCCTTACAACAGCCCCATGGGCAAGCCCCTGCTAATACCATCCTTTACCCATGAGGAGGCATTCACTTGAGACCTACTCGCCCAGGGTCACACAAGAATTGCAGAGACAAGATTTTAAGCCTTGACTTGCACTCCGGAGCCTGCAGGCTTGAAAACAGGATGGTCTCATTATCTTGGTATGAGATCATCACCGTGTTAAATGGGCAGTGGCTGCTGCTTCTGTAGTTTGTCTCGACAATTCTAGTGAAAGTTTGTTAGACTGTTGGTTTGCCGTTCTGGCTGAAAGGGAAGTTTAGCTCTGCCGAGAAAACATGAGATTACTTAGGTATGGCATGGGGGTCATTAATGCTTAAACTTTGTTACTACTGCTTTAGTCAGGCGTGGACTGTTGAGACATACTGAGTTCTGAGAAGCAAAGGCCATAACAGAGAAGGTGAATTCTCATTATAATTGCATATAGTGAAAATAAAAAAAATAGAAACAGCTAACGCTGCAACAGTTTGAACAATAAAATATGTAGGGATATGTGGAAATTCTACTATTGCCTGAATTTTTCCTTAAATCTCCAACTGTTCTAAGGAATAAAGTATGTTAAAAACAAACCAATAAAAACTGACTGCATGTAAAATCCATATAATTTTAGCATTCATGTTAGAGCCACTGCCAGTGAGAAAAGTAGTTTTATTTCATTTTTATTTTATTTCACAGAAATAGTTGAGAAAGGAGCTTTGCTAACTTTGTCTGCTTGGTAGTTTTAACGATGGCAAAGTAATTTCTGAAATTTGGTTTAAAAACGTTGCTCCCTGGTGGACACCTTCTATACCAGCTGCCATCGGAAAATGAATTTTCACAGCTTAGTTTTAAGCACCTTGAAAATGGGAGTTTATAATGGAAGTGCTGACACATTCGGAACGAGAGTGGTGTGAATGCACTGCCATAATTTATAATGTCAGCCCACATTCCAACGCTTTCTCTATGTACTGTGCTGTGCACAAATAGGCGAGGAAGGCACTGCAGTGAATTATTGTGCAATTAATCATTTGACCATGAGGGATTCATTTACTAATTAAAAACGCAAAAAGAGTAAATTGAAATAACCAGTGACTACTAAATCACGTCTTCGGAAGCATCAGCTGCATTGTAATAAATCACCATGTATCAATCAGAGTCATGCACATTTGGACACCTGCACTTCAGGGCTGCCTAAAGCATTTGCTCCTTCCGTGTGCAGATTCTGTTCATATACACACAGCAATATCCACACAGACCTATGATACATATACATACACATGCATATATACCAACATATATAACTACACGTATGTAAACTGACTTCCTCTCTGGGGAAATGTAAATTACATGTATGTAGGTGTATAGATTATATATGTGTATATATATGTATACGCATTCACGCAAATTTAAATTCTAAAAAACAAAAATGGTCAAATTAAAACTGGGAGTAAAAATGTAATATGGAATGTAGAAGAATAGACATTATGTGTAAGAACATGGTGGCCTTATACTTTACATCTCGTTCCTTCCAGCATGTTGTTTATATCACCTTGGTGCTTACACTTGATATCTTGATTCCTTTGATACAGGTTATCACCTGAGCACCCTCACTAACCCCTATTCTATTCAACTATTATTTGCACACTTTCCTATTTTCTCAGATAACCGACTTCTGATTCCTCAAATACCAGGCAGTATAGCAAGATAAAATTAGAAAACTTCACAATTTTCAGCACAACTTTGAGATTTTCTCAAGAAAAACTTAGTGAAGCCACAAAGCGAGTCAGTCCCAGGCAGAAACGATCCTGTCGCGCTCTCAGATGTGTCTGGCGTCCTTGGATTCTCTTTTAGTTCACTCTCTCTCGTACACTAGGAGATGGGGAAGATGGAGAGAAGCTGCCTCCGTTTTCCAGGTTTAGCTCCCCTGCAGGACAAGGAAGTTCATGCAATCTCTTGAATGGTGCAAGAGAAACAGAGACCATGGGAGAGGAAGGAGGTGAGCCAGGGACAGGAGGAGGCAAGTGCGCCAGTATTGTTTAAATGGAACATCTCAAGTGTGGACAGAAGGAATGCTCTGGATGCTGAAGGCAGAGATAAGCACAGATGCCACAGGGTGGGAGAAGTGGGTGGCATTGGCACCCACCGGGAAGGTGTGGCTGTGTGGCTCCGAGGCTGCCTCCTTCCTCCCACTCTGACACTTTCTCCTCACTGAGATTGGGAAGTCCATGCAATGCTAGGAAAAAGTCTTCTGACGGCTGACGGTGCAGCAAGGGAAAGCATTCTTATCAAGGGGAAAACAAACTGAGTGGCCCCGTCTCACAGTACGTGAGCAAGCGTTTGCATGCCCTACCAAGGAAAGGTGCTACCAACATGAATTCACTCCATGCGTGTGCATTGAGCACCTGCGGTCTGCCAGACATGGATTAGGAGCTCTGAATACAGTGGGCCAAACAGACAGGGGCCTGCCCTGCTAGTCCTTTTTATTCCAGAAGGGAGTGACCTGAAATAAATGAGCGGGAGTGTGGGAGGGAGAGAGAGAGAGAGACGTTTTATCACGTGGTGATGCCAGTTGTGTAAACATAATTTTGGGAGGAACCTGAGTATAATATTGATTAAGTGCTTGGATTTTGGAGTTAGACAGACTTGAATTCAAAACTCAGCCCTGCACTTCCCAAGTGGCTGACCTGGGGTTATGGATGGAACCTGGTTATCCGGCCTGCGTGACTCCTCAGCTGCTCAGTGGAGCTATGACAACCCCAACAGAAGGAGTTTCGGTGAGGATTAAAGCCGATAGTGTTACAAAAGCCTAGTTCACATGTGACACTGATAGGTGATCAATAAATCATAACGATTATTTTAAGCTACATTGTATCTTCCTTTATTATTAATAACTTACATGTCCAAAAATTTTACTCTTTCTGCTTTTTTTAGTGCAGCACAAATTTTAATTTACCTCATTATCCATGTCCGCTTTCTTTCCCAGTTTCACTACAAACATTTACTGATGTTTACTGTCCTCTTTGTTTCCTCTCTCCTCCCTCCTGAGAGTGACTGTTCCGTGCAATACACAGCACAATAAAAAGTCCATTAGTGTTAGTTGAGTGGGTAAAAATTATTGTATATAAGGAGAACTGCAGACAAAATGTACTTAGACTTTTAAAAATCCTTTGATAAGGTTTTATACCAAATGTTATTAAGTATTCATTTATCAAGGGACTGGGGAACTGATTTTTGTGGATCCCTGGAGATCTTGGTTAGAATAAACATTACTTAATAGCTTTTTAGAGGATCCGATGGAGCAGATAGTTTTTGTTTCGTTTGTTTGTTTTGGTTTTAAATAATACTCTGCCCTTCTGACCAGCACTTTACGACTGTAAAACACAAACGAGTCAGGAAGCATGGATTCTGGTTTGAGAATTTCTCTGATGAAATGAAAGTCATTTCAGTGTAGCAGCATCACTTCTTATCTGTAAGATGAGAAAGGTGAAGTACAGAAGATTTTAGCAGCAGAAACTCCCTTTTCCAAATTAATTCATGTTTTACAATGTGTCTCTGCTTGAAGTTGTTGGGAAGCTTAAAGCTGTGGGGAGAAGCCACCGTGGAACTGGAGCATCCTGGGGCTCCCACCAGCCTCTGTATATGGAGCACACCCAATTCCGTCCCTTCTGTCCGTTCCTCTGAGTGCTGGATCTCAGAATCTGGCTTTTCTACTGAGTGCACCGCCTTTAAATCTCTCAGGAAGCTCAAATCCAGTTGTCCACGATTAAGTCTGTAATCTCTCTTCACAGGCACCATATCTGTATGTCCTGTAAATTCCTACAGTTGGGAATGTCATTACCCAGGGCAAGGTGGATTCAGGCTTTGGAGAACATAAATCTTTATTAATTTGATACAGGGGATTTCTAAGGAAAATGGTACAAAAGCATGAATAAAATATATAGTGCAGGGCCTTCAAAAAGGACACATTCCAGCCACGCCTCTGGGCAAGTCAGACCCTCGGGCACTGGGCACTGTCTTTGCTTTCTCCATATCCCGTCATCTCCCAGTACTCGTCGTAACTGCTCCACCACTTCATGTATCTTAGGTCCAGTTGAAGAGCCTCTCTTCACCCCTCCACTGTTACTAGATGCTCATACCTGGCTCTCTCCTAGAGCGAATTAATCGCCCTGTCCAGTCATTGCCGAGTTGCTTCTTGCTCCTAGTCATTGTGCACTCCTTAGGAACAGACTCTGTCATCTTATACCACAGTGTACGTGAGCGACATGGACGGCACTCGGTGAATGTTGAAAAGGTTGAATAAATATGTCTGTAAAAAAGGATCAGACACCTTTCAGTGACAGGATGTACTATATGGAGGGGGGTGTATTTACGGAGAAACAGCTTAGGTGTCTCCTGGATGCCACGTGTGAGAACTTAAATATATTTTATGCAACCTATAGAAAATTTATGGAAAATATAATTTAACATAATTAAATAAACTAAATTATATATATTTATGTTCAAGTGCTGTGGAACTACAGTAAATACTAAGGGAAAATAGGATGGTTTCAAAAAGCCAGTTTCATACCTTAGGATTGACAACATAGAGAACAGCAAGGTGTCTTGAAGAAGGAGAGATGCTAGCGAAATATTTTTAACTACTATTGAAGAAGTGGGAGATAACTGAGGCAATGATATTTTGGTGGTTTTATTTTATTACAAAATTGACATAGGCCAGGCACTGTGGATCACGCCTATATTCCCAGCACTTTGGGAGGCTGAGGTGGGCAGATCATGAGGTCAGGAGTTCAAGAGCAGTCTGGCCAACATAGTGAAATCCCGTCTCTACTACGAATACAAAAAATTAGCCTGGCGTGGTGGCGGGCACCTATAATCCCAACTACTCGGGAGGCTGAGGCAGGACAATCGTGTGAACCCAGGAGGCTGAGGTTGCAGTGAGCCAAGATAGCACCACTGCACTCCAGCCTGGGTGACAGTATGAAACTCTGTCTCAAAAAAAAAAAAAATGACATAAAGAGAGAAGATAGGTTTAGCTAAGAACAGAGTGACCTGTGGCATAAATTCTGATGGCTGGTGCTAGAATGATTTGTATTCTGAGAGAGCAGAATGGCGTGGGACATGGTGATTAACAGGGGAATGACACTACCTGGAAACTAGGAAAGTTGTGTTCATGCTCTTTCAAAGTAATAGTGAGGAAAACTGGGACAAGAATGCATATTACTTTATGTGACTGTTATGTAGGCACTGTATACAAAGAACACACTATGCAGTCTTTATGATGTCAGACTAGTAGATGATGATGTAACTACATTGACAAGCAAAATTTATATCAAGGTAATTCAGTGTAAACAAATCTGCTTAAGAGTGAGATGTGCTTCAGTCCCACTTAGACAATCTGACCCGACATTTAATTACAGTCGTGTGTTGCTACTTTAGTTAAAGCAGCTGTCAGAGGAATTGGTCAAAATTACATCACTAGGAAGTAGATCTAGGATAGCAAGCAAATAACGAGCCTTAAAAAGCAGAGTCATATAAGAAACCGTCCCTGACTTATTTCTCTTATACTATATTTCACCATCAAATATAGAACATAATTTGCTTGTTTACATTTTTGTGACCTGTGTTCCTCCCACTAGAAGTTAAGATGGTACACTCAGTGGCTGGGTGATGAAGCATGTAAAAAACGAATGCATCAGGGGAAGCCTCTGGCTTCCTGGAGCTCAGCATCTAGCGATTATATGAACAACTCTGTTGCATGACAGGCAAGAAAGTGTGGGTGTCAGAGACTCCCCGGGGTTGCCTGTGCCTGCAGTCGACTGTGTGGCACTGACCACTGACTGCTCACCAGTCACGGTGATGCTGGAATAAAAACTCTAGGATGGAGTGTGAATAAAACAAGAGGAAGATCACACCTAGAAAAAGCTGCCATAGAGCCAGAACTCGGCCAAGACAAGTCAGGAAAGTTACATGTGGTCAGCAAGCTGATACATGGGTCAGAAAGCCAGTTATTGGCCAGCCTTTTGTGCTGGCTGGATAGCAGTACTAAGCAATATTTCCTAGGTGTTATATTCATGATGGCTTTTCCTCCTTATAGTATCCAGATATTTTAAAATTTTGAGATCAGAGAAGCATTAAATTATCTGACCTAAGTAATACCTTCATTGAAAAATATTTTTAAAAATTAGTACATCATTAGAAGATGGAACATTTAAAATGACAGTATTGAAAACAGTAACAGTGTAAAATAAAAGCATTCGTTCTTAAAGTTTGCAGGACACAAATAGAGAGATAAACATTTATTTATACATTATTTAGGAAGAACAGAAAAAGGTGCTTACTTGAAGACCTAAAAACAGCACTAGTTTTCAAGACACTGGATTTAAGCGAGTCATTGATCAAACTGGGGAATATATGCAAAGAGTTTGGGGCCCTAAGCTTTTTAGCATCAAGAGATGGAACTTGCCCCAGGGTCTTGAGAGGGTTAATATATCTCGTCAACCTCCCCACCCCCAAAAGAGCAATTTCTTCCTCTCTCTGCCACACCATTAGGTTCGCACACCCCCTTTTCATGTATCTTCAAATGGTCCCCAAAGGGGTGACTTAATAGATCTGAAAACACTAAACACCAAACTTATGAAATGCCTTTTAAGCATAAGTGCCCTCTCTCTTTTTCTAAACAATTTTTCTTCTCAAGCGCACTGTGTGTTTCTCACCATCTATGAAGCTTATGATCAGGACAAATGGAAGTTAACATTTCCAAGACACCACTGATCCTCTGGAGAGTGTATTGCTGCTAAATTAATAAAATCAGTTATTGTTTTTGAACTTGATATGCTTTTTTTTTCTGAATTGTCAAAATTGATCCTCCTAATGGTGCTCGATCTTTAGTGTAACTGATACTTATCAATTGTAATTTGGCCAAATATGGATTTATGCCCACCGATGACAGTCATAACTTGACCATTTTCTGCTAATGCTAGCATTTCCAATCCACAATCCATTTTATAGTGTCGGTAGCAAATGCGACGGACTGTAACAATACAGTAATATTTGCTTGTTTCTGTGAAGATCAGCATTATTTCTAGTACAGTATAAAATATATAAAATACCTTCTAAACTACATTCAATTGAATTCAATTTGATTCACCAAATCCGTATGAAGACTGAGAATGCTGCGTATTCCAAACCCTGAGAGTCTGTGCGTACTGCAGCCCCAGTGCTGGGTGGACACTGGGTTGCAGCACGTTATTACATCCAAAGAGGAGGATCACCAGCCTCTTTTCAAATTTTAGTGTCAGTATTGGCGTTTCTTTTACCAGAAAAGCTTCAATGTGCTTTAAACATCACAAAGAAATAAATTTAAAGTAAATGTATAGGAATTAAAATAATGAAATGAATCATTAACACACGTGACTGTTACATTAATTTTATTCCCCAAAGCAAGTGTACTTCTGGTTGTGACATGATTGCCTCTAAAACCAATTGACAGATTTTCATTATATTATTTTAAATGAAAGCAAAAATAATAATGTTCGAAACCAAGGCAGGCTAAAAGAAACCTCAGGCTCTGGGTTCAGATTATTTTGCTTTCACATGTAACTAGGGATAGATGATCTGCCTGTTCCTGTTCCTTGGATTCGTGATGAAGAAAAGGGATAGGAATTAGTATTCATTGAGCAAATGCTATGTCCTATGTACTGTGATGAACAATTCTGATACATGCTGTTTTATTTAGCAAGAACTCTTGCACTGGCTTTTTAAGTAAAACAGCATTTCCCTCAATTTTATAATAATAAAATTGAGACTGTAAATGGTTACTAACATGCACCTTCCTTTAGTAAGTGTCAGTGTTGGTACTGAAATGCAGAGAATTTTGTTTCAAATACCAAGAAAGAGTAAAATAATTACTTTTCTCATCCCTTAAATGCAACCAAGATAAAAATAAAAGGTAATATGAGGAGTACATATTCTTAATATGAAAAGTTTTATAATTCCTTAATAGTTTCATGCCCTTAATAGTATATTAAATCCTTAAAAAAACAAAAAGACTTGATTAGATATTGGCCTTAAAGTATTGCTTTTTAATGTTATAGATACACCAGTTAGCACAACTAATTTTAGATTCATACTATGAAAATCTACCCTTTGATTTTATGTTTTAACATATATTTACTTTCTTACTGTTGTCCATTACAAATTTGTAGTTTAAAAAAAATTTCAGAATATTCAGTAACTTAGAGGATTTGGATTTTCTAACTTTTCCCTCACTCACAGGTGATGCAGAAAAAAGAAAAACAGTGAGAGATGACCTCTTCCTTGCTTCAGGGTCCTCACACCACAGGAAAAGCTGGAGTAGTCTGGAAACAGGCAGGATGCCCGTCAGGGGAATTCAGAAACCACAACGCTTCAACTACCTTGTTTCTTAGACAGTAGGAAAAGCTCTTTTCTTCTCACCTTCCCCAGTCTTTTAGCATCACCACCACTACCAGTACCACCATCACCAATACTACCACCACCATCATCACTACCACCACCACCACCACCAATACCATCATCACCAATACTGCCACCACCACTGCCAACATCACCACCAATATCATCACCAATAATAACACCATCACCATAACCACCAATACTACCATCACCAATACTACTACCACCACCACCATCACCACCAACATTACCATCAACACCATCACCACCACCACCAATACCACCACCATCAACACCACCAAAGACACCACTGCCACTGTCACCCACACCATCACCACTGACCCCACCACCACCACAAACAATACATTCACCATTACCATCAGCACTGCCACCACCAATACCACCATTGCTAATACCGTCACCAACAATACCAACATCAACACCAACACCACCAATAACACTATCACGCCAACAACTCCAACACCACTGCCAACACCAGCACCACCTTCACCAACACCAACACCTCCCTCCAATCCCCTAGGCTATTTAAGCAAGTATTTAAGAAAGGACTTGCTCTAACTTCAGGGTTTCATTCTGTATCACTATGAATTTTGTTCCTTGCTATCATTTTTCCTTTCTAGACCTCTCGCACTAAACCTATTGAGTTGAAAAGGTATTTATTTTGCATTTATCATCAATTTTCACTAACATGACTTCTTGGGTAAGTGATTTTGCTGTCATTTAATCTGTTGGATGTGGATTACATCTCTGCAAAATAAAGAGACTTACCTGGGCCCTTTGAGCTCTGAAACTAAGATTCGTGCTTGTCATGTGTCTCAACAATGTTCTGCTTTGTGAAGACTAGAAATTTAAATTATTCATTAAATGTCTCCAGGCACTTTTTAAAGTATTTTAAAAGTACTTCTAAAGTATCATACGGCACTAAAACAATGGCCAATCCAATGAATTGATGTAAAATATATTGACATTTCAAAATTAGTAATTGTGCTATACATATGTCTACATTGTGATATACTGAATTATATGTGTATTTGGAGTTCCTTTTGTAAAAGAATGGGAACTACATTTTAGCATGCATTGCTTATCACATGCGTTTCCTAATGCCAATGCACACGCGTGTGCATACACACACACACACATCCTCATGCTCTGATAAAGGATAGAGACAGCCAAAGGCACTAGGTGCTCAGACTTTTCAAAGGTAGTTGTTGGCCATATCTTTATCATCTAGTTATGAAGAAGGTCATGTGGTTGACAAATGCTATGGCATGTAACCAGTACTTTAAATTTAGTGTAAATCTTAACATGTAGCATGTAAATGCAAACTGAATTTGCACAGGTAAATTGTATGTTTAGATGAGGTCACTGGGATTGTGCTTTCACTGGTGTCTCTTGAAGGGCCGAGAGTCCACAGAGAAGCCATTTAGTAGCTATCTGCTGTCCCCACTTGTCTTCAAATATTGTGATTTAGATAGAACTCTAATGCATGAGAGCAACTTGTCCCCAGAGCATTTTTTCAGAATATAAATTAAGTGATATTATAACTGAAGCCCCCTCTTAGCTCAGCGTAATGAATACGAACCATCATGGACTCCTGACCAGGGTTATGGTATGAGAATGAATTACTCTATTAACATCTCTTTTAAGTAGCATTAGTGATAATAAATGAAGAGATTTAATGGAATACTGATAATATTATTCATGCAAAAATAGCACTCTTTATCTTGTTAAAACAATTAAAATGTGCTTTGAGGATATTTTACACCAGAGAAATATGATGCTGGAGAGTGCTTATTGCATGTAGCTGAATACATCAGCATTAGCCAGTAATGCCGATAATCTGATAAAAATCGAAAAGCTGATTTGTATGCTATGCTAATTCAGGATCATCTTCTTGGCCTTAGGTACCTCCCAAATGCTGCGTACGATTGCAGCAAGCTTTAGTGGTGATATTAGATTAAATTCAATCCTTTTGCTTATAATTTTTTCAAAGAAATTACATCCACCGTTCTTCAGCATAAACCCTCTTTAGCTGCTAAGCAGCCTGTAATATTGCATTTTAAGCCTGGTATATTGCTGTTTTCTTCCCAGACATATTTAAGCTTTGTTTTCAGTTATAGATCATCTTATCCCAATCCTGTACATCCACAAAAACCAAAGATCACTTATTTGTGTTGCTGGTGACCTTATTCTGAGCACAACATTAAAACTAACTTTGTGCAACTCTGAAATCTAGTATTCTTCAGTAAATAAACACAGTAAAACCTTCTTATAACACAGCTTGCCATTCAATGGATTAGGATATTTTGTAAATAAATTGTATTCACCATAAGAAGTACCCAACAAAGGCAAGTCAGCTAAGGAGAACAGGCTTTCCTTTGGAGTGATGAAAAAGTTCTGGAACTAGATACGTTTTAAATGCCAGTGATTTAACATTTTAAAATGGCTAAGTTGTTAAATTGTATTTTCTATAAACTTGATCACAATTTAAAAAGTGACTAGGTTGTGACAGAGTCGTAAGGCCCTGGAAGCCACCTCACTCCCGTCATCAGGACCCGTGTCTCACTGACTTCTTTGCCACCTGCAAGAGTTCAAAGTCAGATACATCTTCATAACGTTTTGTGAGATAGAGCCTTCCTTCCTGATGGGGTCACTACATGATGTTTTAACATTATAGCACCACTTCGTAAGACCACCTATCTCCCATTCTTTCCCAGCACGCAGTTCCCTATACACAGTACACACAGAAAGTTTTCAACTTTACTCCAGAGGAATTACAGTTTTTTCCCATAAATGTGCAAAGGGAAGTTATGGGTCTAAAGCATTTTTCCTATTAGAGGTGACTAAGGATATTGTTATAATTATATATTAAGATTATTATTTTATTACTTCCATTGATAACTTTATCTAATTTGTAAGAAACAATTATCTTTATAATATTGCAAACATGTTACACTGGGGAATTTTCCTATTTTAATTAAGACCTCAGCAAAGCTGAGTAAATAGCAATGCCTGTCCTATTTCCATCAGCTTTTTAATCATGCTTGGCATGGTTGTTTTCACTTGATCCCACATAAATTTTGCACGTGTGAGTGGAGCTGAAGTTTCAAGAGAGAGATCAGGTTTTGCATTACTGACAAAACACATATTTACATGAATGAGCCTCCTTGACTGTATGTAATTAGTCAGGGGACGGGAGACTAATAGGATCCTCCAAGTAAGGACTTAAAGTATTAGTTTCTCATATTTATGATTAATGCTTCTCTTATCAGCCCGGGGCCCTGAACAGATCACGTAAAGCATGTTGGGTTAAATCATTCTTTGTTACAATATACAGACCTTCAACTTCAGTGGAGCCCAAAGGAGAATCTTTACTTGCTATTTATACCCTCATCAGAAATAAGCCACCTCAGAGCCGAGAAGGTTGCTTTTTATTATTTGTCCTTCAAATGACTTCCTAAGTATTTGACACACTTGAAATATGCCCTTCCCATTAGCTGAAGGCGAATTACCATACAGATGTTCATCTTAATGCTGTTTTTCAAATGGCCTGCAATTGCATGGTTTGTTACATCCCTACATGTTCATTTATTTCTTGGTAGAGAACTCCCATAGATCATATACAAATAATAAGCATCAAAACAACGGAGGCCTTACAGTGTGCACATTGATTACTAGAGCCTGATTGAATAATAGAATTCGTATTTGGCATCAGTAAACTGCGAAGGTCCCCTTGGCCGGGGGGTGGGCACGTAAAATCACCCTGGTTAGGAATCACTAAGTTCAACTATTTCAAGAGATTCCTAAACTTCTCAGTTCATGATGCCTTAATGTTGCAGCAATTTTCTCAAAGAGCCCATAGGCCAAAAGAAATAGGTAACCATTGAGTATATTGAATACTTAGATCCAGACAACTTAATTAGTATTTATATCCTGACAACTCTGTAGCTGTTTGAAAGAAAAATAAACAAACATGGAAAGAAAAAAATAAGAATTTGATTCCATTCTTTTTTTTTTTTTTTGAGGTGGAGTCTCTTTCTGTCGCCCAGGCTGGAATGCAGTGGCGCGATCTCCACTCACTGCAAGCTCCGCCTCCTGGGTTCACACCATTCTCCTGCCTCAGCCTCCCAAGTAGCTGGGACTACAGGTGCCCGCCACCACGCCCAGCTAATTTTTTTTAAAAATATTTTTAGTAGAGACAGGGTTGATTCCATTCTTAACTGTAAATACTGATGAATGAAGTTGCATGTGTCATGCACTGCACAGCTTCTCAAACCTCAGATCAGACACCACTACCTTCATAGTAAGTCACGTGGATTTCCATGTGGTACGTGACTTCCAATGTGACAATCACCCAAATCCAGCTTCCCAAAAATATGAAGCCACTGACCCTGGTAGAACACCATCCAATGTGCAAACTGAACTGGCTCAAGCTCAGATTTACACGGTGTGAGACAGACGTCAAGATCACTACCTTTTCTCTGAAGTGTAAGATGTGCTGCAGTGCCCTGGGTCACATTGACACACATCATGAGAACTGCAAAATAAACCATCTCTAAGGTGTCACCCAACTCTTACAACGGTGAGTGTTGGTGCATTGCAATGCTTCCAGAACCATTTGTTGCGTGTCTACTACACATGGTATGTCTGATTGGATGCTGAGGTTTGAGAAGTTTTGCGGCACACAACACATGAAACAATCCTATTTATCAATATTTGCAGTTAAGAACGGAAAGCACATATGGGCTCTGTCTTCAGAGACTCATAGCAGCATGCTGGGACACTCACCCTAGCTGTTTTAGCATAACATGTGATGGTTGTATTGAAATGTGCCACAGACAGATAATTCTGGTGGTGGGGAGAAGCTCAGATTGGAGCAATTATCTGGAGGTTTTCTGATAGTCCAGGAATACTGAGGAGGTAACAGATGCTGAACATGGTGGAGGAAGACATGTCTGCCCAATCTTCAGGGAAAAGAAAAATCAGAGGTGGCTTTCTAGCTGCAGCAGCCAGATGATCCCTTGCTGAGATTAAGAACATAATAGATGAGGGTATATTTAGTTAGGTCCAGAGAAGAGAGTGAAATAGAGAACTATAGTTCAGGTGTTTCTTGGACACCCAGGTAAAGGTTCCTGATGGAATCTTAAAACATGAATGTAAAACCATGGGAATGAACAGGATCTGCAGCAAGGGTGAGAAGGAGGGCTCAGGATCAGAAGCCAGGTGGACATTGCTAAAGGAGACAGAGAGGGTCTGAAGAGCAGTAGCTTAGGGGCAGGAGAAGAGCCCAAGAACCAGGAGGGAGTGGTAAGCGAATCATGAGACTCTCATTGCATGAACAAAGGAGCCACATTACAGAGAGGTAATTTCTTCACCTCGCAGAGCTGGTGAGTGACAGAGCGGAGACAAGCCAAGGCCGGGTTATCCAAAATCCTCAGTTTCCCCGTAAACTACCCTTTTAATACGTCAATGGGGGATGGAGGAGGCTGAGAAATAAACAGCGATCAGTATATGAATATGTGTTAGAAAAAAAAATAGAAGCAAAATAATGGACAGAAGTGAGTGTCCCTCATGAGGAAAGGGCTGTGGACCTGGGCAGGCTCTGTCCTCTGCTCACCCAGGCTCACCCAGCACCTAAGAAAGTGGTCAATGCAAAATAAAACCTAAATAAATGTTCACCAAATAAAGTAATTGACATCAAGTGGCCAGTCATGTCATAAATGCTTCATTATCACATTTAATCCTGACAACACATCAAAATGTTCACCCACTTTAGGGATAAAATGAAACTTGGGGAGATCCCGTAACTTCCCCATAGTCAAACACAGCCCCGGGCTGGCAAACTCAGGCTGGTCTAGACACAAAACTTATTCTCTTAAGTAGAACGTGCGACCACCTCCAAACTATGTCGCCGCAGCTGAAAAGCATGTGCACGCTACACACAGGCAATTTACAAGAGAAGAAGCTGAGTATGTTTTACATATCCAAGCTCTACTCTAACAAAATAAAGCACAATTTAACTAGAAGGATGATTTTTAGGGGTTTAAATCTCTAATGGAGTTATTTTACAGGAAATACATCGTCTCGTCAAAGGTCAGCAGAAGCATTTACTGTTGGTGAAATGGTTGCGTGAGGCAATACAGATTTTAGAGGTTAATTTGACAATAAATTGATATCAAAAGTTTAAAAATATGCAAACATCCCGACAATTTTACTTATAAAAACTTATCTACAGTGATTTTCATCTCAGGCTCATCTGTACTCTTAGAAAAAAGAATATAAAGAAGCAATCTAAATGGAATATGAATACAGTTTCGCTGGTTGGTTAATTGTGCAGCCACTCACATTTTTGTGTAAAGGAGGACTAAATTCATGATATCCTGTTAAGTAAAACATAAAAATTAGAAGCAATTTCATTTTCTTTTTGTGGAAAGAAGATTGTGTCTGATGCTGAAGTGAAAGGAAGTTTATACCAAAATGTGTAACTCTGGGGACATGGGGTGTTCTGTAAAGGTCTGAATGGTGAGCAGGAGAGGGCAGACCGTGAGGTTCGACTTCATTCCAAAGGGCCTAGCAAAGAATGTTCTGGAAGAGGTGGCAGTGTAGCTGAAGGGAGGGGAGCAGTCAGAAGGAAGTGAGTGGATGTGATTGTTGTCACAAGGGGTGAGAGGTGACACAGCATGTCCCTAAGACTGGTGAAAGAAACCAGACAGGGAAACACGATGCCTTCCCCAGGGGCTGAATAATTCTCCCTCCGTTGGCTCCTGAGCCATATAAAAATGAAAGCTAACTGTTGATGCCAGTATAGTCTTGGGGCTATCAAGTGTGGCTCTTGCAATCTAAAAGTCCCTTTAAAAAGTTTCTGGATTCTTAATCTATAATTTCAGCTGTTGGACACAGGGCTCAAAGGAAAATGGATTTAAATAAAATTAGAAACAGGTCAGGCATGGCAGCTGATACCCATAATCCCAGCACTTTGGGAGGCTGAGGCAGGCAGATCACTTGAGGTCAGGAGTTTGAGGCCAGCCTGGCCAACATGGGGAAACCCCATTTCTACTAAAAATACAAACAAAAAAAAAAGTTAGCCAGGTGTGGTGGCAGGTATCTATAATCCCAGCTACTCAGGAGGCTGAGGCAGGAGAATCGCTTGAACTCAAGTGGCAGAGGTTTCAGTGAGCTGAGATCATGCCACTGCACTCTAGCATGGGCAACAGAGTGAGTGAGACTCTGTCTCAAAAAAAAGAAAAGAGGAGAAAAGAAAAGAAACAGAACTGTCAGAGCTGTTTTCCACATTGTTAGATTCTGTACCCAGATGAGGGACAGGGATAATGTGTGTATAGGGATAATGTGTGTGTGTATACATGCTGAAATATGAATAAGTCTATTAGAGAATGACTGAATTAGTGAATGCCATTAAAACCTGGTCGTCATAAACTGCTGGGGCTACCATAACAAAATACCATAGCCTGGGTGGCTTTAACAACAGTTCTGGAGACTGGATGTCCCAGATCAAGGTCTGGCAGAGTTGCTTTCCAGTGAGGGCTCTCTTCCTGGCTTGCAGACGGCTGCCTTCTCGCTGCATCCTCACATGACAGAGAAGAGAGCTGACACCTTCTGGCATCTCTTCTGATAAGGGCACTACTCCCGTTGACATGGGAGTCATGATGTCCCATGTCCCATGAGGGCACTACACCCTCATGACATCATCTAACACAAACCACCTCCCTCCCCAAGACCCCACCTCCAAACACCGTCACATCAGGGCTTAGGACTCCAGCATGTGAACTTTGGGGAGACACAGTTCAGTCCATAACACTGGTGATCAGCTCCACAAAGTACTGAATTTCGTAGTTAGATATTTTTCAAAATGAAACTGTATGAAAGCTGACAGAATGTATAGGGTTTACCTTTAAGAATAATTCCTTATCTCTATGAAATAATTAAGAAAAGATGATAGGCAAGTTAAAGCCAATTTCCTCAAGTTTTTTCGTGATTATCTAATTTCGTTAGGTTGGAAAATAGTGCATGTGTATTGAGGAAGTTTTCTGTGAAATGTTATTGAAATATTCTAACTTTTAATAAAACAAAGACCTACAGATTTTGTTAGGGTTTGGAAATGGGTATATTTTATTGGTTGTCATGAGAGAATGAAAGCATTGCTGACATTGTACTCGGGATGATTTGGTTCATGAAATTATCTCCTTAAGAATATGTGTCACACTTCTCATGGTGGATTTTGAGAGTCAAAAATCAGGAAATAAGCGATAAATAATCCCATTCTTCTTAAAATCCTGCTCACAACAGGGGGGTGGGGTGGGAAGGGAGAGGAGAGGGTGAATTTTGAGGAACTGACTCTCGTCTGCGGGACAGGAGCCTGGGCTAGAGCTGGCAATCACCTAAAAGACCTGAGCTCTGGTCCAGGGCTGCTGAGGCTGGTGTGGCTGGCACGATATTTATCCTCCCAGTATGATGCATGAGGCCAGCTTAACTCCCATATCTCAGGGGTCAACTCTCAGAGGCTAGGGGATGCCCTCGACCCTCTCCAGTGGAGAAGAGAGAGGTTCGAGGCTGGAATAAGAGACCAGGGCCAGGGCCATGCCCGTCCAATGTCTGCATTCCATTCATTCGTTCTTCCTCCTGCTGGTGGTCTGCAGCCAAGGGTTGACCCACTCAGGTCAGAAGAATTGGGTTTGGCCATGTGTAAATCAGGATTTATTCCAGAAACAACTCTTCAAAGTAGTATGCTTCACCTTTTCATAATATACCAACATCACTTTAAAAAGTAATATGGTTCAAAAAAACCAATTTGAAAACAGAACCCTTTGCTAAGTGTTGGGAGGATTCCAGAAATGCTGCGCCATGGTGCCAGGCCGTCTCTGTTTTGTGTGTGTCATACAACCCCAGCCCTCTGCACTTGTGGCTTGTTGATGGCATGCTCATCACATGTACTTATTTGTGCATGGAATGATTCTCATGGAGCATGACAATGTTAAGCGTAGATCACACAACTTGTGGGATTTCTAGATTTTTTAAAAAGTGTGTTTGGGCTGTTCCAACACACAAAGGCTGCGAGAAGCAGGGGATGTTAGGAAAGCAAGAGTGCCACAGGCATGGGCTGAATTCTGTCCGCCGAATTCCCAGGTTGAAGGCCTGACCCCCATTACCTCAGAAGGCAGCTGTATTTGGAGATACACACGTACCCAGAAACCGTGCATGTAACCTAATTAGAAACAGGGTCTGCACACATGCAGTTGGGTTAAGAGGAGGTCATGCTGGATGAGGCTGGCCCTAAATCCAATCATGGGGATGTCTTTCTAAAGAGGTGCAGAATGAAGGATGAGGACATGGGATGATAGAGGCAGAGATGGCAGGGATGCAGCCAGGAGCCCAGGAATGCCAGGGATCAGACCACTGGGGGTCCTGGACACTGGAGGAAATGAGGAGAGAATACACTCCTGTTGTTTTAGGGCTTCCAGATTGTGGCACCTTGTTGTGACAGCCTTAGGAAGCCAGGGTATCTGGGAAATTCACAAAGAATCAGAATTTGGCTTCACAGTGCCCGATGCCAAGCTCCAAGTAGAGCTGCACCCTGATGGCTCAGTGGCCTCATCACGCCCATGCAGCCCTACCCGTGAGCTTGTTTCATCATGTGGTTTGGATACAGGGGACACGGCTCCCACAGACACACTCCTTGTGTGCATCGATAAGTGACACCTGTGTGCCCGAGGGAAGTGACCTGAGTGCTCCCTCATGGTCCTCATTCCTTGAGCCCCAGCCCCCTGCAACCTTCCTTCCCAGTGCAACTTGACTTCCCTTCTACCAGACAAGCCGGCTCCCCCCTCAAGTCATGCTCACAGCTCAGTGCAGTCATGCGACCTGGCCTCTGGGTCAGAAGAACACAGCCCACCTTTGGCTCTGAGCTGACCAAAGTGCTCGCCACCACAGCCTGGGAGGGTCCAGCTCTTGGCTGGCAGTGCCAAATGAGAGGCGCAGCATCTTTGCCCAGCTGGGCTGACAACTGTGTCTTCCCTCCCAGGAGCAGCTTCTGGTGGCTGTCTTCCCTCCCAGGGGCAGATGCTGGTGGCTGTCTTCCCTCTCAGGAGCAGGTCCTTGTCTGTCTGCCTGCTCTGCCACCTCTAGTCTGATTCTGTAACCCACCATCTTCTGGGAAGTTATCTTCTATTTAAATTAGCTTGATTTCTGAGGTTTGCAACGACAAATCCTGACGGAAACAAACTGGAAGCCTGGTTCTTCCTTTTTATTCTATTTCAGGCTGTCTGTGACTGGCATAGGGAAACAGGGCTGTTTAGGATATCTTGCTTTCCTCCCATGTGGAGCAGGGCTCTGATTTCCCTGAGTACAGTGGTATGGCTCAGGGACAGCTTCTGAACATGTCTGCCCCAGCGCCAGTGATCTCAGTATCTCATTATTTATGCTGACATCATAACCCTACTCTTTAGTAACCCAAGTGCTTACTGATTACTTTTATTAGCAATTCTCTGCGGTGGCACCATGAGAAGAGTGAGGAGCATGGTTCCCAACTCCCCCATCCAGGTAAGACGCCGGGGAAAGGCCGGGTGGACATGGCCCCCGCACCCTTGGAGGTGAAATGCTGACTAGGAGGGCTGCAAACCAGATGACGGCTGAGTGGCTCTGGGGGCTTCAACCAGTCTGTGGACTGCCCCATCCATCCCTTCCCAGACCTTTTCTGGTGCAAACACCATGATCTTGGCTGTGAGGTTTGCAAGCACTTTTCCTTGAGAATCCTGACTCAGGACGGTGGCCTTCAATCTACTGTCATCCAGAGACTCTATGGATCTACATTTCCAAAGAAAAGTCATGTTTAGAGGTGTAAAAAATGGAGCACTTGTTTATTTTTATAAGGACAGCAACGTGGCCAGTTTAGGGTGCGCTTAACCAAACCACTTGTAATATTTTCCACGAAGAAAGAGTAATTAGAGCAGCAAGTAACATCACGGGAAATCCTAGATTACAGGGGACGCCAGAGGGTTCTTGTGTCTATCAGCATTGATTTGAGGCTTGCGATGTGTCAAGGAGAAACAATGTCGTGTGGAAGTGCAACGAGGCAGAGTGCACGCTTGTGGATTTCAAGCATGCCTGGCTATTTGCCGTTGGAAATTTCTATTTGGGATGCCAAAGACATTGTGGGTAGCCGCTGACTATGTCGCAACGTGACCCCACACAGCCTCCCTTTTTGTCCTTGGCTTAGCCTACAAATGCCATTCCACTTATGAAAACAAAGAGGCTGGAATGTGAGGGGAGTCAAAGATAAAAGAGATTCTGCCAAGTAATGGAAATGAAAAAACACAAAAGCAAGCCCTTTTGGTGCCTGATATGTTGGGTTACATCCCAGCCAACAGAATCAGAAATCTTGAATTTGGTCCTGCTGCCTGGGGTGTATATTCAGAGATGTCCTCCTAAATTGGCCATTTGGACTTAGACACAAGAGTAGAAGCAGCTCTAATGAACCATTCTCTGTATTTTTCCCAAAGACATTTTATATCTGAGCAGACACAAAAACACAAATTTGCAGTTTAATGTCAAACAATTAGAAGAATCTGTTTATGATAGATTCTAGAGCACAGGATTGCAAAACATGGGCGCCCTCACTAAGCCCAGTGAAATAGAAATTCCAAACATAAGCGGAATTTGGCATCTCAACCCATCCTCAGAAATCTGTGTAAACTTAGTTCTGCCTCATTACATTTTAGGGGAAATCTTTCATTTTTTTGGTGTACATTTATAGGTAGTTACAGAAAATAAACCAATAGTTACAAGATTATGAATGATTTGATGAAGATGCCTTCATATCAAGTCTTGTTCACAATAAATTGGCATATGAGATTCATTAAGAAGCTACAATATGATTAATGAAGATGGTCACCAGGTACAACAGGAGGGAGAAGCAAAATATAAACCAGAAATACAATTTACAATTAAATTAGGAGGCAATATTAATCAAATGGAAGAGGCAGCTAATTAGAAAAACAAGTATGAACTGAGTGTTCAGTTGCATTTTAGTGTTTGGTAGACTCTGAGCTGAAGACTGAAGTGGCTCTGAGAAGCAGCAGAACACAGATTATAATCGCCTTGAGGTTGCGGGTTGAATTTTTCTTGCCCTTTCATCCTTTTTAAAATATTTTTCCAGCTTTCCTTTGTTGTACATTAGATTTTAGAAGTATTTTTAGAATTGGGATTTTAGTCTGCATGGCCATTCTGGGTAAGTGTTTCCGGCTCTGATCTCCCTCTCTCGAGCAAGAGTCCCACAGTGAATTTTGCCCATCCCAGCCTGGGCCAAGCTAGGGTATCTGCCAGGAGTGATGCTGGGGCTTTGTTGATGAGACACCCAGCAAGCCAAGAACCATGGATCCTTTTGTTTCCTCATCAGCCTCCTTTTCCTTTGTTGTCCAGTCTTTGGGCAGATACATTACGGAAAAGCAGCAGAGAGTCTGAAGTTGTTTTGTTTTCTTCCAGTGTTTTTGCTGGCTGAGTGACCGATCCTGGCCGTAAGTCAGGCAGCCTCTCATGCGTTGTTCTGTGCCCGTTCTCCCTGGGGACCACCATCCTGGGTGCCACTGCTTGTTCCTCAGCACCCAGCAGCATGCTGGCTCCATTAGGGCTCACAGAGCTGCATTCCTCTGGTGCAGGAGGAGCTGTGTCTCTGCTCTGAGTCTTTATATAATCTCATGCACTGTCCTTCTGCTTCGGAGCAGAGAAGAACTCAAAATCAGAACTTACTGCTCTGACTTGACCATATTTTAGACATCATAAAGAATTAAACTAATTCTATAACACAAACAATCGATGTTAGCAATTGGATACTTATGCTTTCTAAAAGTTGTCATGGGGATGAATGTCCCAACCTTCCTTTCCCAACATTATTGAGAAGGGACATTTCAGAGCTTCTATTTCTTCCTTCAGTGATATTCTAGTAGAGGGTAGTTTTCCCTCCCTAATTGAATGCATGGTCCAGAGTCATAGCCTTTGCCTCAGAATTCTCAACCAAATGAACAGCGTGCTGTTGGGGACTTCAGGAGGGGCCTGATCCATCTAGCACGAGAAAGGTCATTCACATGAACTTAATGAATTCTGGTATTCAAAACTGATATTAATGGCCTTTGATACTGCAAACGTGGAAGCTTATTACTTTTGATGATGATGAAATTGATTGGAATTTGTAGCAATATATTTTATGCATATTCTTAAGTCAGAAAGCAACCAGGACTGATAGGCTATCTTGAAAAGCCATTGCTTGAATGGTAGTTTATTTGGAAATAAACAAAGAATAACCACTTGATATAGTGAATGGCTCTATAAAGCTTTTCATTTTTTGAAGTGCAATTCTTTTATGCTCGAGAGCCATTTCAGGATAGAATAAGCTAAACATACACATTCAATACAATAATTACACATCTCAGAACACCGATGGAGAAGGACAAGTAGACTTAAGAAAGTATCTGCTTCTGTTAGCGATTTGGCGCCTTCATGGAGAGTCACCATCGTTAAATTCTTCACGCAAAGCCCAAGCCCTCCCCCGTCAGAGCTGCTCCGTATTTCTCTCAGAACTGCACACCACAGCCTCATTCTTTTTGTCTAATCACATGAGGAAAATGTCCACTTCATAGAGGGAAAACAAAACAAACAAATTAAAAAAAAAACAACTTTCTATTTGGCAAATTAGTCCCTCCATTTACGTTCGGTTTCCAGTAAGAGGTAATTTCTAATCAGCCTGGCATGAAAACAAAGCAAAATAAATAAATACATATAAAGCTTCAATAGTTTTAGGATACTGGTTAGTTGAAATTTAAATAAACACGACCATTATAACTAATTCATGAAAAAGGAATGACAGCAATTTGTGGCAGGGCTGTGTGGACAGCATGGTGTGATGGGATTAATTTGAACTGGGCAGGGTGTGGGGGGCAGGGCCAGTGGGGCCCTGGCGAGGCTGCCTGTGGAGAGTGGCACAGCTGTGCAGGGTGGGGGGCTGGTGCTGGGTGGGGGCCCGCAGACACAGGACCCATCTGCCTTTTATATGCATGCCTGACAGAGGCACATGCCGTGGCTCTCCTCCCAGAAATGGCACACAGGGCCTGTGCCAAAAGCCAGGGCCCAGGCACCTTCTGTGAGCCTAGCACGGCTGTGGGGTCAGAGCGTCTTGTACTAGGATGTATCAGCAGCAAGCGGGGAGCAGGAGGCTCTGAGAGCCACTGCCCAAAGTGTTCATTGGCACTGTAGTTTCTCATGAAAATCCTGCACTTGTATACAGAGATTAAACAAATTACCAAAAAATGGGTGGTGGATGGTGGAATCCAAGTTTCTCACTGTTGGAGGGGGTGGTTAGAGAAAAAGATAGATGAGTGATAAATGATAGACAGATAGATACTAGATAATTAATAGATATGCATGGTTGATACATGGAGGTAGATAATAGAGAAAGGTAGATGAAAGATAAACAGAGGTAAATGTATAGATAGAGGTAAACGTATAGACAGAGATAGAAATAGATGGTATGTAGGCAGACAAAGAGATACATAGATAGATATAGATGATAGATAATCAATAGAGATAGATATGGATAGTTGATACATAGAGACAGATAATAGAGAAAGGTAGATGACAGATAAATAGAGGTAAATGTATAGATAGAGATAGAAATAGATGCTATATAGACAGAGAGAGGTAGGTAGATAGACACACAGAAAGACAGAGACAGACCAATAGACCAATAGATAGAAGATAGATAGATAGATAGATAGATAGATGATAGATAGATAGATAGATGATAGATGATAATTAGAGATTGAGGCATGTACACAGTTAGGCTTACATGCACATATTACAATGTGAAAAAGGCAGAGGGGTAGATCCTGAAAAAACCATCAGACCAATTCCTGTTCAAGGCCATTCTACAAAATACCTGACTGGTATCTCTCAAAACTCAAGGCCATCGAGAACAAGGAAAGTCTGAGAAACTCTCACAGCAAAGAGGATCTGAAGGAGACACCACAACTAGGCATGAGGTGGTGTCCTTGGTGGGATCCTGGACCAGGAAGGGGCATTAGGGAAAAGCTAATGAAATCCAGATAAAGGTGAGCGTCGCTGACACCACTGGCCCAGTGCCACTTCCTCAGTTGTGGCAAACGCACCCTCATAACCAGAGGCGCTGACAATAAGAGGGTGGGGTGGAGGCTAGGCAGGTCGTCTTCTAACATTTTTGTAAATCTAAAGTTATCTTACAGTTAATGATGTAGTTAAATAGGACAGAAGTGAGGCTTTAAAGGAACCACCTGCCTCTGATTGGTCTTTGCTCCTTTTCCTGCCATGCCGTTCTCCTACTGGGTTCTACTGTGACCCTTTATTCCTGTTTGAGGGGTGTGTGGAGTCTTCTGTAGTGGCGGCTGGAATGCTGTGTGGCCTGAGGGGGTTCCTCCTTTTTGTCTCTGTCCCATAGAAAGGGTAGGCTGAAGCAAGCAGAGAGATTCTGTGTCTTGCCTGAATCCTGCTCCTGCTGGAGGGGCAGCGCTTTCCAGAATGCCCATCGAGCGCCTGGTCCAGGGGCCGTGCATGGAGAGGAATTATCCTACATGACCAAGGCTGAATCCTGCTCCTGCTCCATGGAGGGGCAGCGTTTTCCTGAATGCCCACCGAACACCTGGTCCAGGGGCCGTGAACAGAGAGGAATTCTCCTACATGATCCAGGCTGAATGCACCCCCCACTTCCTCCTGCTGCATCTCAAACCTTCTAAGGCAGTTCATGCATTAAGCATTCCTTGTTGTCACACACCAGGGCATCTCGACATTTCACTTCTGCCTCAAATACCCCCAATTTATAATTCTCAGAGTTGTGTTTGAACTTTCTTTTCATGTTGGCTTAGAACTCGTGCGTCTTGTCTTTGTAACTTTCTAAAAGATTTAGTAAACAGCAGTGTATTCTGAAAAGTAAGGGACATGAAACATTCTTAGTTGAAATAGAAGGGTAAACAGTTAATTTCACTCTGGATGACAGTTTTTCAGGGAACAATGGTCTCCGGGAGTTGACAAGAGGCAGTAATGAGTGAAGGAGAGGAGAACTGAGTCACAGCTGCACGGGCAATCACTGGCGAACATCCACTCTCTTCCAGCCAGAATACCATTAATGCGTGTGTCAGTCCGGAGTGAATCTCGCCGCGTGCGCGCTGCGCCGAGTCCAGGAGAGAAAATGAAGAGCATCCTCAGGGACAGGCCTTTCTTTTTCTCCGGGAGTCTTCATTATTCAGGCATTGTGATAGTTTTCCTTTATTTGTGTAAAGATTAAATTGCACATGATTTCTAATGTTTCTGCTACTCCAACTGTCATAGGTCGACGACCTTCATGCACGCAAGATAATAGATACATCGTCTGCTGTTCCGGCCACCGCTGTTCCTCCACAGCTCAGTACTTCCCCATTGTTACAAGTCGAAAGCAATTAAATAAAAATACAAGACAAGGCACCTCAAGGATGTTGAGGATTTCATATATATCTTTACGTGACCGCATTTTAGCACAATCCCGTGCGATTATCTAGTGGAATGCTGAGAATCAGAAGTGATTCATGGGGGAAGTGAGATGTTATTGAAGAAGACATTGCCTGGAAGAATCGCAGCATTGGAGCCTGGTGGGCAAACTCCCCATGTCTGAAACTTTCCATCGAGAGACTTCCGATGAGCCCCACCGTATTGATGGCATCTCTAGTTTGCTCAGCTTCCTCCTTGGCTACCCTATCCGCACATAAATTGAATGAATATTCAGGAAGCCCATCCTTGAAAAAAACAGAAAAGAAAAATAAAGGATAGTCCCACCTTTTTAGTGGTTGTTCATAGGGCAGGGGTGTCTCTGATCATTGTTATTTCAGAAGAATGGCCCTGATGAATCACACACAGTTACGTGGGGAGTAGACGTCAAAGGTTACATTTTAAAAAGCACCTAACTCAGAAAAAATGGTAATGCCATTATGGATAATAATCCCTTTTTGTTGAACCAAGAATTTTTCCGATGTCCCTATCTTTTCCCGCTGCTAACACCTTCCCCTTCCCACCGCATGAGAGTAGAAAGAGCTTCTTTCTATTGACTGAGCACCTCCCTGGATGACCTTGAATCCAACTGTCCTCAAAGCCCTGTCAGCTAATTCCAGCTGTCTCTCTCCAGCAGGGGTCACATCCCCTCTCCAGAAGAGATTTCGGAAACATTCGACATTCATAAAACTGCAGTCCCTGCCCCTCCAGGACTCGGGATCCTCATGTCTGTTTCTGCTGCCATCTGTAGGTTGGTGTCCAGACAAGATGCCCCTCCTCCACCACTGGCCTCCCCCCGGGCCCAGAGAGAAAGGGTGGCCCTGGGAGCTCTGCCTGGTCTAGGTCACAGCAATTCTCCTCCAGCCCTGACAATGCCATGGGTGGCAGAGCAAAGGGACCTTGGAACCCCACTTCTCCTCTAAGCTAGTGGACATCTGCAGCAGTGCCTGTCTGCAGTCCTTGGGGAGATGCAGCCCCAGGGCTCCAGGATTGGGGTGCTCTGTGCCTCCTAGTCTCTGTCACACAAGCCATCCCTGCTACACACGTCCAGGGCAGGACCTCCGAATACTCTGATCAAAGCAGCCCAACCCTCCTCGCCCCAGTCAATAATGCACAGACGTACTCCCCAAACCTCCTTATCACGGTGAGCCTCCAGGGGAGCCCCCGTGACCCCCACCCCGGGCATCCATATTTGTGACCCTCTACCACACTGAGTAGGGCTGACTGCTGAAGTGAGTGAGGGCCACTGGGCCATGAAGCTACCCCAGCTTCTGCCTCACTCTAACTTAGCTTCTGGCTCCGGGGGGAGAGGGGCCAGAGGACACCCCAGCACCCCTAGAGAGACACAGGGGTGGTGAGGAATGGGGCATCCAGCAGTAGCCCTCCAGGTGAGCCCCATCGAAGCAGAACCTGGCTAAGCCTCCGACGGCTGCAGCCTGGCCAGCATGTTGATGGCAGCTTCCCTGAAGAGCTGCTCCAGAATCACAGGTTCAGCTGATCCCAAACCTGTGACCCACAGAAACGAATGAGATGACAGCTATTCATCATCGCTGTTTTGGCACGCTGTGTCTGGGGGTAGTTTGTTGAGCAGCCGTTGATGGCTAAAGCACAGGCCGCACATTCTCATATCACCCCCATCAGAGGCCAGTGCCAGGGACTACCCAGGCCCGGGCCGCTCATCTCAAGGGGCTGTGTACCTGTGTCCCAGGAAGGGGTGACTCCATTCCTGCCCTCCCTACTTCCCCACCCCCAGCTTCCCCCTGCACCCTGGAGCTCACAGGCTTTTATGAGCTAAATCCCCTTCATCCAGAACCTCTTCCTCAAATTATTCACCTTCTCATGCTGGCGAAAACCTGGTGTTCAGCTGAAGACCCTGCTCTTCCTGGACTGGCTTCTCCCATCACTCCTGTCACTCCCCTTTCCCATCCCTATGCATTTCTACTCTGTTATCCTTTCTTCTTGGTTGAGCCTCTAGCTTCGAAAAGTGTGCCATTCACTATACCACCTACCAAGTCACACTTCCTCCTGAAGACCTTACCCCTGGTCACCATGAACTTCCTCCCGTATCCCTTCTATAATATGCGTGGGGTCACCATGAACTTCCTCTCATACTGCTTCTATAATATGTGTGGGGGTCACAGGATTCACATAGATAAGGCGTCCCCCTCTTGATCTCCTAGTTTACAACAACTTAACTTTCTATAACTTAAATTACTGCTGAAGATTCCTTTCTGTATTGTGGGGTAATATGATATACATTGGTCACTCCTACAATGATTTATACAGCAGTTTGAAACAGGAGGAGATTTGAAATGTTCCCAGCGCAGTCATCTATATGGAGACCCTGCTAAGGAACACCTGCAGCTACACACAGACAAGATGCTGTAGCAACGAAGGGCACCCTCGAGAAGACGGTGCTGCCCCCACGGGGCCTCATGCCTCAGCAGAGCTGTGTGTGGTCAGGTGGTGTAGAATGGGACTCCAGTGTAGCACCGCATGCAACAGTGGACACCCTGATGCTGCCCCCATGGACTCTGAGCACGCACCTTACCATTCTGTTCTCAAAAGTCATGCTCCTGAATCCTCACCTGGCTGCTCTGAGTCCTCCTCTCCCCAGACCTCCTCCGTGGGCACGAGTCCTCGATTTCAACTTCTCAGAGAAACTGCGTTGGCACCAACTATTAGGGTCATCTCTGCTCATGCTCCTTCTGAGTCGCCTCATGCTGAACAGCTCAGGAGTAGAGGAAAGAACAAAATATCAACGGAGTAAAACGGTGAGAGACGTCCCTGGCGAAGATCGGGCCCCCAGCAGCCGGCACATCCAAAATATGAGAAGCCCTGGCTGCATGTTTCAGACCAAAGGTCAGGATCCCAGCCCCAATGTGGGCTGGTGCTCTGCCAAAAAGGGCCTACTGCTTATGAAGGTGAATATAGGATTTTAGTGAGAGAAAAAACAACAGCAGGGGTTCTCTAACACCCCCACACCAAATTGGAGGCCTGGTGTCTCTCGGGGGTGCTGTCAGATGCGGCCGTGGCTGGGGAGGATCCCATGGAGCTCTGTTTCACAGCCCTGCAAATATACTTCACACTACTAAAATGCACTGAAAACTGGTTCAGCTGTTAAGATTTACGTTATGTATTTTTTAGCACAATAAAAAATATGCTCCTCATTTGATAAAGATGAAAAATAACATTAGAGACCTACAACACTTTAGGTAGAGGCTTAACCCTGTGGTCAAAAAGACCCGGGTAGGAATCACTTTTTTTCTCCCCACCCCCTTTTTTTTTGAGGTGGAGTCTCGCTCTGTTGCCAGGCTGGAGTGCAGGGCGCGACCTCGGCTCACTACAGCCTCTGCCTCCCAGGCTCCAGCAATTCCCCTGCCTCAGCCTCCCCAGTAGCTGGGACTATAGGCACCCGCCACCATGCTGGGCTAATTTTTTGTATTTTAGTAGAGGTGGGGTTTCACCATGCTGGCCAGGGTGGTCTTCATCTCCTGACCTCATGATCCACCTGCCTCTGCCTCCCAAAGTGCTGGGATTACAGGTGTGAGATAGTGCGCCCGGCCAGGAATCACTTTTTTATTCATTTGACAAATATTTGTAGAGTGGAAGCAGTTTTAGGTCACTGTGTTTTGCACTAGAAATATCATCATCAGATGAAAAGGACTTTTTTCTGTCTTTAAGAACTTATAGTCCTGTAAGGGGGTGGGACTTTGTATAACCATCTCCCACATATTCACTTAAACGTGGGGCAAGTGCTAGCAGGAGGGAGGACTAGAACAGTAGGGCAGCTGGCACCAGACAGATCCTATAAGCTGGGATGTGGAGAGTTACTAGGATGAAAGTAAAGGTGGGAAAGGGAAGAACGGAGGTCGAGGGCATTCGAGATGCAGGAATCTGTAGCACGAGGTTCCAGAGTAGGGGACCACAGCGCCGTGGAGTACAGAGATAAGGCTGGGCTCTCCCGGCCAAGGGTAAAAGCGGTACAAAATGAAATCACCGAGCTCAGAAGAGCCTGCTCTAGGTCCATAAAGACACATGCACGTGTGTGGTCATCGCAGCATAAAGACACTTGCATGTGTGTGTCTGTTGGAGCATAAAGACACAGGCACCTGTGTGTCCACCGCAGCATAAAGACACAGGCACGTGTGTGTCCGCCGCAGCATAAAGACACAGGCACCTGTGTGTCCGCCGCAGCATAAAGACACAGGCATGTGTGTGTCCACCACAGCATAAAGACACAGGCACGTGTGTGTCTGCCGCAGCATAAAGACACAGGCACATGTGTGTCCATCACAGCATAAAGACACGTGCACATGAGTGTCCATGGCAGCATAAAGACTCATGCACACATATGTCCATCACAGCATAAAGACACTTGCATGTGTGTGTCCGTCAGAGCATAAAGACACATGCACATGTGTGTTTATCGCAGCATAAAGACACATGCACACATATGTCCATCACAGCATAAAGACACTTGCATGCATATGTCCATCACAGCACTTTTCACAATAACAAAATCATGGAATCACCCTAAATGTCCATCAACAGAAGATTGGGTGCAGAAAATGTGGTCCATATACACCATGGAATACTACATAGCTATGAAGAAGAACAAAATTATGTCCTCTTCAGTAACATGGGAGGAACTGGAGGCCATTATCCTTAGAAACCTAATCCAGGAACAGAAAATCAAATACTGTACATTCTCACAAATGGTAGCTAAGCTTTGACTATTCATGGACACGTGTACTGGAGGGTGGAGGGTGGGAAGAGAAAGAGGAGTGGTAAACTATCCATCAGGTACTAGGCTTATTACCTGGATGACAAAATATTTTGTACACCAAACTGTGACACACAAGTTACCTATATCACGAGCCTGCACATGTACCTCTGAAACTGAAATAAAAGTTAAGAATAAATAATAAATTTAAATAACTGGGGGGAATAAAGAATGTTGGGCTTTATCTTGAGAAATTGGCAAGCCATTGAAGGTTTTTAAGCAAAGCAGAGGTGTGAACAGACTTACCTTTTTACCAGGGAATTCCCCATTAGCAGGGAGGAGACCAGAACGGCGGTGTGTGTGAGAATTGGGGTGTGCAGCAGGCAGATGTGAATGAGGAGAGAACATCGTGAAGGCTGCCGTGTGCCTGCAGAAGCCTCTCATAGGTTCCCAGGGACTCAGTTCAAGGTTTTATGCTTATAGAAGCTTCAAACTTTCTTCTAGCAGCGTGCACAGAGTCCTGATTAGTGGAATTCCTCATATGAAATACACATCTCAAGACAGCACGGTCACTTCCAAATAGAGTCTTTCGGGAGAGAATTGTAAACTAGATTTTTGCCTTCATTATAAATTCCTGACTCACAATTCAATTACATGATTTCCTTTTCTGGGAAGTAACAAGCTTCTTTTGTTTTACATTTCCCCTTAGAGTTTGAAGTGTGTTTTGATCGTTTGTAGACGTTTGTACAAAAAGGCAGGATAGACGTCTGGGTCTTCATCACAGTGAAGGATCCTGGGCAGGAGCTCTTGGCATTCCCATGCCTTCCTAGAGTGACTTTTCCGCAGCTCTTGCCTAGTGCTGCCACCACAGAGGAGAGTCCACCCTCTTGCAGTGGTGTCCAAGCAGGACAGTTGGTTATGCGCGTGTGCTGAGTCTGCAGCCCAAAGCTGGCACTGGAAGAGCCGAGGGCAGGTGAGACGTGGGCCAGAATCAGCAGCCTCCCTGTGGGCTAACTTTGAATCCCTGCAGACATCTGGTGCTATGCCTTAGAGGAGCCTGCAGGAGCCAACACTGAGACGTTCACTTAGGTTTGAAACACAAAGTTGCCACCGTCCGTGCCATCAAATGCTCTGTTAGGATGCAGGACTGTCCGCTGTGACTCCCTCTGCATTTTCCCACAGGTTCTATTCTCTCCACTTGCCTTCAGTTGCTCACCGAGGTCCTCTGGCAGAGACAGCGTGCACAGACCCAGGAAAGCATGGCGGGTGGGTGGAAGGACCCTCTGTGGGACAACCACTTCTCGGGATGCTGGGATGGTGCCCTCCAGACCCTGGTTTCCCTCAGAAGGCTCCCCGTGCCCCTTGCTCCGGGAGCTGCGTTTGCTCATCACTGTGGAGGCCACTTGTACAATACGCTTCTGGGGTGCCCCTCACATCTCAGCTGTCCCCTCTCAACTATGGGTGCTTTAAAAGTGGGGCTCATGCTTTACTGATTTTTCTCTCTCCAGTGCATTCTTATAATTGACATGCAACGTAACTTTAAAACAATAGTTTAAAAATTCATCTATCAGAAGATATCAAGGCCTAACATAAATTTTAGTAACCCTCCAAATCTGATATATTTTTTAAGAATTTCTGCATTCATCGCATTGCTATGATTTGACATTTTCTGCTCACCATGTGTAGCCCTGCAATTTGCTTGTTCTGGCCCACACTAGATAAACCTGGTCTGCCAAGTTTTCTCAAATCTTCTTATCTAAAATCTTATTCAACCACTCAGAAAGTAGAAGAATTTACTTCAACAAAAATAGCACGAGCCCGCTCCCTTCATACCAGGGCGTCATTTCTCCTGAGGAGTTTGACATTGACAATTTTAAAGGTTAACAAATTTCCTGAAATTCTTTGAAAAGTTAGTAGCTTGTCATGTTTGACACTACTGAGATGCACATCACCTCTGAAACAGATTGGCCAAATCCTCAGGCAGCAGAGGAATTCGAGTGGAGACCTGAAAGGCAGGCTTTGGACTAAGGTAAGAGTTAAAATCACTGAGATCTAAGCCCATATTGAAATCGAAGCTGTGTTTCTTCAGCACCTACGCACCCTAAATCTGTGCACGCACGAAGGCTCCATGGCCGTCCCACACCAGCCTCTGCTCATCCCTCCCCCGCCCAGAGCACTTGGGGTGACTGCCCCCTCACTCCTCAGCTGGGAGAGGAAGTTCGCCATCCGGGCCCTACACCCTCATGGAATGTGCCTCTTCCTCCAGCACCCCAGCCATATCCATACAATAAATGTGTTTTTCAAATCATAACTGAAAACAGTTAAAAATGAATAGAAAATGCAAAGGATTTTCAGTTAACCTTTTTCAGCCTATTAATATTTTCCTAAGCAAGATTTAATTCAATGGCAAGTTAAACGGATTCAGTAAATGACTGTGTGGTATATTAATGGTAATACAAACACTCAGGCATGGACAAGCTGCAAGACTTCTTTAGTGAATGCACAATATCCAATGAAACTGGAGCAGGAAGCCTTGTTACTATCATTCTGTGTGGTATATGTCTGTATGGGTGTGTAGGGGTGTGTTTAAGTATGTGTGTGTTCCTGTGGGGGATGTGTTTGAGTGTGTGTATATGCATATACCTGTGTGTCTGTGTGTGCATGTGTTTCTGTGTGCATAGTTGTGTGTGGGTATGTGTCTCTGTGTAGAAGTGTGTGTTTGTGTGCATGGATGTGTTGCATGTGAACATGTGTGTGGCATGTATGTATTTTGTGTGTGTCTTGTGTGGGGCATGTGTCTACGTATGTACTTGTGTATTGTGTGTTTACATGTGCACATGTGTGTAGATGTATATGTGTATAGCATGTGTGTAGGCTGCATGTGTATGTGCATATGCGTTTGCATGTGCAGGTTTATATGTTTGTGCATATATGTGTGCATATATGTACGTATGTTTTTGTGGGTGCATTTGTGCGTGTGTTGTCAGTGCCTGTGTATGTGTGTGTGCATGAATATTTGGGTATGGGGACATGTGCATTGCACATGTGTGTGTGCCTGTTTGTGAGCACAGACACTATTTGCCCTGCCCACTGATCGTCTCCCTTCCCTGTCTCAGATACTCACTTGTTCCTCTCCTGAGATACCTGTCTGCACCATGATTTCTATGGGCTTACTTCATTACCGTACATCATCCGGTTCAAAGTCAAACCTGATCAATTAAAGACCAAAAAATAAAACAGCAAAGTGGCTAGCTGCACTCCTTCTGAGTAAGTGACAATTAGCAAATAGACAATCCTTCATTGTTTCCTTCATTAACAGAAAATAGTACACCGGGCTACTTGGAGGATTTTTGGTTAATCGGTGGCATCCATCTGCAGCCTTTGTTTAGCAGGTCTGTGCGGCTCTCCTCTCCGGCACGAGCATGTTTATCGTGGTCTCCTGAAAGCCCAGAAGCCCATAGGTCAGAGAACAGCGTTTTGATGGATTATAGGATTGTAACTGTCCCTGCCAGTTGACAGCTTTTATTGGCTGGGAGGATGAGCCTGTAAACCTTTATATAATTATTGTATTAAAGGCACTGTGCCTCTGTGTTGCTGGCGCTTGTTCAGGGATCAATGTGGAGATAATTTCAAAAATGAATAGTAAGTATTGATCGTCCCATGGTGGGGCCTTATCAGCGGCTGAGGCCGAGGGCTGCAGATTATAACTTCAATGTCATTTATGATGATATGATGCGCATTGCCGGGGAGCAATTTAAACAAAGGGCTGATTTAATTCGCAGTGGATTTTTGTAGTGTGATGGGTAATAAATCACAATCTATGTAATTTTTAGAAATGAACACATGTTGGCAGTAGTTCAGGGCAGTTCCTAAGAGATCTGAAAATGACCAGGGAGGGGAAATATCAGCCGAGAACCCCCTCTGAATGATTGGGCTTTGCTTGATTCTGGCATTCACATGACCTTGGGGTCCCTGCTGGCAGCTGCTGGTTAATTTTCTTCACTGAGGACACAGTTTAACTTTCTATCTGTCTGCCAATTACCTGACATTTTCAACTTATCACCTTCTATTTTTTAAATGATTGGAGGCACATCCACATTTTGACATTTTTTTTTAAAGCAAGTATTCATTCTGTTGCTGCAGAGGCGTCTCTCTGCCATTCTGCTGTAGTAACCCTCTTCTATTTCCCCTCACGAAAATTAACATCAGTTTACATAACCACATAAAGAGACAATTAGGGCATTTTATTGTAATTTTCAATACTTCCTTGGTTAGATGCTGCCAACTTCTAAATTTCAACCTTAGCCATAGACTCATGCGTGGAGACTCACAAATCATCTCGTAGGAAATTATACTCAGTGGTCCTTGTTTGAAGAAGGTTCTACCCTTTAAAAATAAATCATTATAAAGTAAATCATTAAGGAATATTGGAACAACATGAACAGATTCATTAAGCCCTCTAAAATTAGAAAAAATGAAGCAACAGTCATGAATTGTAACTTGTTGATTTCAGTTATTATAATACTAACAGTATATTTTATATCCATTCATTTCAGAGGAAGCAAATTTTGATATTTCAAGGATATTGGATGCAGATCCCTAGGAAAGAGTATTAAAGGATTAGAAAACTAAAAATAGAATCCAGGCTGGGTCTGCAATAGGCGCAATGGTTCTCTCAGGTCCACACCGATGCTGATGTGGAATCTCAACGCCAGTGCCGCTGTGCCGGGGCCGCGTCTGTCACCGTGCGCCCCTGTTTAAGCGTCCTTTAACTGGGGGAGGAACAGGTAAATTAGAGAATCTTATATCCGAGGCCAGGTTTTGTACTACATGACTCAGACTCAGTGAGCGAGGGCGTGTTCTTGGAGGGCAGATTTCCCAGTCTATGGATTTATAACCCTTCCTCCATGACCTGGGATTCTGCAGCTTCAACTTACAGCTCGCAGGCCTGAGCCCCAGAGAGCCCAAAATTAGAAGACATCTTGTGTGATATTATCTCTTGATTGCCTGGTTCGTTGTTTTTACATTTTTAGTCTTTCTTATTTTCTAAAAATAATCATGAAGCCCTAACCTTTCCCCTCTCACATCAATTCATGGTGAAAACACCTTCATTGTATTTAAAATAGTTGACCCGTACTATTTTTTAAAACGTGTTGCACAAACCGGGGCCTGTTGGGGGGTGGGAGGCAAGGGGAGGGGGAGCATTAGGACAAATACCTAATGCATTCATGCACGTAGGGCTTAAAACCTACAGGACGGGTTAACGGGCGCAGCAAACCACCGTGGCACATGTATACCTGTGTAACAAACCTGCATGCTCAGCACATGTATCCCAGAACTTAAAATAAAAAAATAAAAAATGAAAAAAAAACATGTGCTGCCCTCACAGTGCCCGTGAGTGAGCGTGCTCATTCTGCTCATCCACCCAACACTTAGTCTACTTGCAAATACAGGACTTAATACTCATGATCTCACAGACACCCCCAACACACACACCCACTCTGTATCTCTCAATCTCTCAAGGCGGCTTCCTCCCTCGTCTTCACTGCGTTTCTCTCTTACCTTATGGAGAACACTTCTGCTACCTTTCATTTTTCCTCTTCAATTTTTCCCTAACCTCGTCATAAAAAAAATCACTCCCCCAACCCTCACCAATATATTACAACCAAATTATATGTAAAAGATCTGAACGGAACCCCGTCATCTTGGGAATAGCATATGGATTCCAATAATAAGTCACAATTTCTATCCTCTGCCCCAGCCTGTGCTATGTACGGCTCCTGCCTACAAAAACTCCACTTCCCAAAACTCAGTTTCTTCCGTTCCATGTGGTGCCCAGGAATGTTTGTTCTGCGCCTACAATGGCTTCCTCTGAAGATATTCCTAAGAGAGATGGCTTTTCCTTCACATAAAGATATTGCATCCTCTAGCTTCGATGTTTGACTTATAGTTTAGATTTTGCCATTTCACATAAAAATGTTGAAACAAACTTAATACAACAGACACTTATCCAGCCCCTACTGTACGCCGAGCATGATGCCAAATCCTAGAGGCACAAAGATCCTAGGATTAAGCCTCTATCTGTAAGGAGCTCCTAGCACAGAACGTAAGAGCCACATGACAGTGGGTCCATTTGAACCTGTTACTGGGAATACAGCAGTAGGAGTGCCGGATACGGAGGGTCCAGGGCCCTGGGGTCAATGGCATCGACATCCAGCTGCAATCCCACATAGGGCTTCTCAGAGAAGACGGTGGCTGAACCAGGGGCGAACGAGGATGCGTTAGGGTGCGCTAGGCGCACATGTCTAGTTAAGAGGAGCAGTGTGTACAAAGATGTGAAACTGTGAAACAGTCTCGGAAGTTGGAGAGAAAGTCTTGGGAGTGAGGGAAGGGGAGGCTGGGAAACAGGCGCCAGTACTGGAAAGCGTAAAAATGGCAGAAATAATGTTCAAGGACAAGGGTTACTTTTAATCTCACCGTTTCCATATTCTACTCTTCTGATGAATTTTCCATTTAATAGCTTCCTAAGTAATCATTTTGGAAAGTTATACCAATAAAATACTCTAGTCTGTAAATTTCCCCCAATTTCAGGCCTCATTACCTCCCGTAGTAAGAGTACGGTGACATTCTCAGCACTGTACTGTACTTAAGGGCCAGTGTGCGTTTCATGAAGAAGATGCCTTTCAAGTTGTGAGTTTCCTAATGTTTCTACGATTTCATTTCTAATGTTATAATTAATTGATTTTCAATCTAAATGTGGTACTTCCCCTCTACAATTAGAAATGTGAAATATAAGAAAAAACTTACATCGTATGCTTTTTATGTGTGGTTCATTTTGGTTTGCACTAATTTCAATATATTCTTCATAAGGCCGTCCTGGTAGAACACATGACAGGAAAATATCTGTCCTGAAGCATTTATCTGATTTTAACGATTATAGTAGTTAAATTTTAAAGCATGACCATAAGTTAGAAAGAAATAAAAAGTTGATATCCTTCAAATGACTTAATTTGTATTAATGATAATCATATTATAGAACGTTTTATTTTACTTATTTTTTTCTTTTTTTGAGACGAGGTCTCATTCTGTCACCCAGGCTGATGTGCAGTGGTGTGATCTCGGTTCACTGCAACCTTCACTTTCTGGACTCAATTGATCCTCCTGCCTCAGCCTCCCCAGTAGCTGACACTACAGGCATGTGCCACCATGCCCAGCTAATTTTTGTATTTTTTGTGGAGACAACCATGTTCCCCAGGCTGGTCTCAAACTCCTGAGCTCAAGCAATCCTCTCACCTTAGCCTCCCAAAGTGCTGAGATTACAAGTATGAGCCACTGCACCCAGCCAGCATTTTATTTTTAAATATTGTAGTTTCTCTTACCTTTGCAATGAAGATGTGAAAGGAAACATTATTTTATTCATATGTTAATATTATTAATAATAAGAATAATTTTCATTTATTAAATATTTCTAAATATGAAGCAGACACAGCGACCACATTTTTCATATACGAGCTCACCTGGTCTTTCAGGCACTCTGAGACAGTTGCTTTCACTGTTCCCATTTTGCAGATGAGGTTACAGAACATACCATCCCTCCAAGCCCACACAGCTCGGTGAAGTGAGGTGAAGCGAGTCCAGCTCAGTTCTGAGTCTAAAGCTTATCTTTCAAACTTAATCAGGCTCTATAAAAGACATTGCTTCCCTAAGTGAATTACATCCTAAACAATTTTAAAGAATTAAGAATATATTATGCTTGTTTTTTTTGAGATCTTGAGCTAAGAAGACTTTATTATACTTCTACATTCTCTATTCTGAAAATATCTACTATCATATTTGGGGAAAAGAACAATAAAATTTTACCTTATGTTTACATGAGAAGGTTAAATATTTTAACTTTATCCACACCTCTGACAGTCTGGGACTTCGCCTGAGCCCTGTGATCCTGGAAAATGGTGAAGGGTAAGAAATCTCACCACGGTGTTCCTGCAGAGAGCTCACTACAAGGTGCCGCCCTCCCCATGCGGCTTAGGTGAGATCCAGACGAGTCCCTCAAACTCCGTGCCTCATGCATGATTAGCTGTATCGCTTGTTCCCGCTGATGTGTCAGACGTCCTGCTTGGGAGTCAAACACGGGCCAAGCTTTCCACCTTCTCCGGGTCCCCACACACTGTCTGAGCCCCACAGACAGCCCTGTCACCAGCCCCTCCTGAGAACAGACCAACCTCGAGGGAAAGCATTCCCGGACCTACACACCCAGTTTCTCTAGCTCTGTTCGCTTCTCCTTAGAAAAGAAAAACCCTTTTCCTAATCCTTGGGGGACATGCAGACCTTACAGCTGGAGACTTCTCCCCATGGCAATGACCTCCTCCCTCCGTGGCCACAGTCACTTTCTCTCCTTTGCAATAACCCTGCTGAATATCGTCTCTCTTTGCCAAGTCTGGGTTTATTTTTTATTGGACACCATTTTTTATCAGCACAGAATAAAGATTGACTGTTCAGTGATTCTACTTTTATTAAGTAAATTGCATCTCCTTCATCAGGTGACCCGATCCCAGTTCTACCAGCACAACACACACAGCTGCCCAGTCACCTCACCTCCAGAAGTTCCACCGGGAATTAGAGGAGACTTTGGAAAAATTATTTTAAATGGTAATAAATTCTGTGCATATTAAAAGGTAAAAGAGAGGGTGGTTTTGATGTCCTTTAGTATAAACTCTCTACAATTAAAGAAACTGCCACGCTTCCATTTTTCCTAAATGTTTACCAACATGGACATGAGTAACAATGTGAAGATCAAACACTCTAACTCCAAGAATAGAGGCTGAGTGCAGGTTATCCGGCAAGCGCCATTGCGGGGCACCACCTGGCCAAGACGCCCCACGCCTCTCATGTATGTAAGCACACATACAACTCTTGCTTACTCGTGTTAGTGGATGGGGTCAGAGATGCAGATAAATCAATGTATCCGACTATTCTAAAATAATTACTATTGATCCATGCAGGACTGGAATTCTTGCCTTTATATTTAAATATTGATATATATGACACCCTGGAAATCCAAAGTCTTTGAAGTAAAATGATAATGACACCTTCTAAATTTACCCATCTCAATCGGGCTAGCACACACTCTGGTTTCCCAGTGCCTATCTCTTCTCCCGCTCTCCTCCACCCAGCAGAACAGACCACCTACTGGAATATGCTAGAACTGCCAGAAATGAGTGACACACTCAACTAGAACAATTGGAGGATTTTCATAAGGGGCTGCTCAGGTAGGAGTGGGCGGGTCACAGGGGGCCACAAGAACTTACTAGGAGTGGGTGCAGGCTGTTCTCCTGAGACTGAACTGGAGCAAGGGAAGACCTCGCTGGGACCCGCAGTGACAAGAAACACTAGGACAATGGAATGTCACTACACCGCCAAAATGTGTTGAGC
Organism: Hylobates moloch; assembly: GCF_009828535.3. NCBI lineage: Eukaryota > Metazoa > Chordata > Mammalia > Primates > Hylobatidae > Hylobates > Hylobates moloch. The sequence continues at coordinate 2,161,215 of NW_026652280.1, read as the reverse complement.
CATTTGTGTTCCCTCTCCTTCTCAGGAGAAGATCTGGGCTGGAAGTGCTGGTTTATGGTTTGTTAGTGTATTAGTCCGTTTTCACGCTACTGATAAAAGACCTACCGGAGACCGGGCAATTTACAAAAGAAAGAGACTTAATTGTACTCACAGTTTCACGTGGCTGGGGAGGCCTCACAATCATGGCAGAAAGCAAGCAGAGGCAAATCATATCTTACGTGGATGGCGGCAGGCAAAAAGAGAGCTTATGCAGCGAAACTCCCGTTTTTATAACCATCGGATCTCGTGAGACCCATTCACTATCACGAGAACAGCACGGAAAGACCCGCCCCCATAACTCAATCACCTCGCACCAGGTCCCTCCCACCACACGTGGGAATTCAAGATGAGATTTGAGTAGGGACACAGCCAAACCGCATCAGTTCGGCAATAGGTACTGATCAGAGCCAGAGACCAGGATGACCCTGCCCCCTCCGCTGAGGTGTAGAGTGACCAGAGAAGGGAACTCCAGGGTAAAACAGAGCGGCAACCCCTAAGAACCTGGGGGCACAAACAGCACAAAGATCATTTAATGAAGCATTTTCAGAGTTTAGGATATTTCCAATAAAATATTTTCCCCAAAAGGTATCTTTAATAATGTTGGATGCGTTGATTTCTAAGAGGGCCCTACAGAGACACATTCGAGTCCCTGGTCTCCCTTTCTCCCGTGTATTGGTATTTTCAGTACAAAATGTCTGCAGCAGAGCATGGAAATGGCCTGAAAATATCCTCTACTTTGCATACGGGAACACACAGATGGGCGGATGCGTCTTCAGGAGCAAGGTGAGTGAGAGCTCGTTAGCAGAGGAACAAGTTCAAGGCTACACATCTTCTTACCTGTCAGTTTAAATCTCAAGTGAAGAGCGAGCTCACTGCAGGTCTAAAAACAGTCTTTCCTGCTGCCAAGACGTGAATGAGCTAATTGTGTTTTAAATAGTTCACCTTACAGAAAATTGTCTTTCTTTATGTGAAAAGAGCTGTGATTTATTAATTTTCCTTTCTATTATTTGCTATAGACTATCCCAAACATCTTCCTCATCAATCACTTCTCTGTTGAAACCAATACTGAAATCTCAGTGTAATTAGTGTAGATTGCAGGACATGTGTGAAATAAAACAAGCAAATTTAAAATATCTGGGCAGCCCCCTTTCAGGCAGTAACGTAAGGGACGCTTCAGTGAGGATTTTCAGGGTAGCATCTTTCACCTTGGCAGCCAATCCAGCATCAAAGGTGACAGGACTGGGCAGTAGGCACTTAGAAAAGATAGCTGCAAATGCTACAAAGAACTAAATTAGTAAAGGAAACTTAATTATCTTGCCTGCAGCCTCCCTCTGGTCAGTATCCCAATTGAACACAGACAAAACTCAGCATTTTTATAAATGCACTACTTCAGACTTAGAATAATTCCTTTCTTAACCGTTCGTCTGGAACTGTACTGGCCATTTTTTTTTTCTGTCCTTTATCTATAGATTTAGAAACAGTAAATATCAAATGACATCCATTAAATCATAAAACACAGGCCCCTTTGTTTTTTAGGAAACCAGTTTTGACTTTTGTTTTTCAACTTAGAAAATGGGAACAAAGGTATTTTTAAAGATGTAAATTATATAGTATGAGCAACTCACATACTTATCCAAATACTTTCAGAACATTCTGTGGTGTTGTTTTATGCACAAACACACATCAATGTGTATGTGCCATACTATAGACATGAAAGAACATCCTTCAAGTCAAGGGTGTAAATCTCATCATGGTACAGAAAATGTGATTAAGTCATTTCTGGAAAAGATACGTTAGTAAATAAGGATGATAAAGAAAAAAGTCTATTTTCATTGAGGTTATAAATTTGCAAGGTTATAATATTTTCAAAATGTTTGAAACCTATCTTACATGGGAAGACACCCAACAGAAATTACCTTTCATATATCCTCTTCAGTCTTTTCTCTCTGACTTGTTTATAAAACTTTAAATTAAAGATGATAGAATCTTAGAGAGTGTTGACTGTTTTACTTGCAACTGTTCCACTCTGGTGAGAGGAAGAGTTCTGAAACCATTCTGGAAAGCAGAACATTTCTGGAGAGAGGAACAGTTTTGGAGATGGGGACAATTCTGGAGAGGGGAACAGTTTGGGAGAGAAGGACAGTTCTGGAGATGAGGGCAGTTCTGCAGAGGGAAATAGTTCTGGAGAGGGGGACAGTTCTGAAGAGAGGAACAGTTCTGGAGAGGGGGACAATCCTGGAGAGGAGGATAGTTGTGGAGAGAAGAACAGTTCTGGAGCTGGGGTAGTTCTGTAGAGGGGAACAGTTCTGGAGAAAGAGATAGTTCTGGAAAGGGGGGGCAGTTCTGGAGAAGAGGACAGTTCTGGAGAGAGGAACAGTTCTGGAGAGAGGGACAATTCTGGAGAGGAGGACAGTTCTAAAAAGCTGCCAGCAAGAGCTAGGTCAACCTAGGCCAGTCTTCAAAATGTTGGGTCTTCTGTTTATATTCGTCTTCTTCGAGTTATGGATCCAGCCTGACACGCCTTGAGTCTGTTGCCATTACAGGCCTTTTCTTAATGCAACTGCACTAATGCATACTGTTTAATCCTTGAGCCATGACAAACTATGAGGAAAGGCCAAATGGTGACAGAGGCAAAGAGGAGAAGGCAGAGAAAGGCTTAGAAATGCATCAACTTCTTACTCAGCCAGCTTATTAACGGGAAGGCTGCAATATGGATTAAAACATTGATTACGTAGGAAAAAAGTATGAATTTTAGTGTTTAGAAGAATGCTTATTAAGAAGACTACCTCTGAACTCTTTCATGTTTGCTTTTTAAAGTTTTAGGTTGTTTATGAAATCTGATAATAAACTTTCATGTCATGTGTTTGAAACAGTTTTTGGAGACTCTTATATAAAAAAAAACTCTTTAGATCGTATTTCTCTAGTTTTGTTGTATCCTGAAAAATCACCATATCCTTTGAGGTCAAAACTCATCGTTATAAATATCAAAATAAAAAAAATTGTATGTATTTTTATTATAATATTTTCGCATAGATTAGTGTATAGCCCTGATTTACTTTAAACTAAGAACATGAGTAAGTAGGTATATATGTACCCTTGTAGTTACATATAGTTAATATATATCCAACTCATTGTCATGTTAGCCTCGGCATGCATATTTTTATATACTTTACACACACACAAACCAAATTCGTGCATATATAACAATTGCCAAATGCAGCTCTCTGTAGATCTTCAAATGTAGTATTTATCTGTCTGCAGACCAAACTACGTGCTTGCTATATCATTACTAGCTCAGGGGGAATCATTCAGACCAATGCAATTTACTCAATATTGGTCAGTTTGACTCCTGACCCTCGTTCCTCGACATCGTATCCTTGGCAACCCTTGCTGTGTGTTAAGGCAGGATGTGCTTATTGGTCTCATCTGTGACAGCTTGCTAAAGGCTGCTTAACATAGCCTGGTCTTTTCCCAGAAAATTAGAAATCCAATAATATACTATATGCTGATCAGATTGATACTTACACAAGGAAAAACACAATTGAGGTGTGCCTTCTAAGCACTATGTCAAAGCTGCCAGGCCCTTTGGTTAGTTTGTTGCGTATACCATGAAGTGTGAGTTATTTTCTTTGTTGTCTTATGGTTGGTGGAGACAGAAGGATTAGATATGTTTTACCCTCTGTTTGGGAGATCATTACACCTGACATGTATGCACGGATTCATCAGTTGGCAAAATAAACCAGAAAATTTTGTGGAAAATATCCCTTAGGAAATATTATACAATATTTTCATTTTTGTATTTTATTTTTAGTAAATTTTACTGTGTATATTTGAGGTATAGAATCAGGTTACTATAGTGAGGTAAACTAACAGATTTGTCATTTCACACAGTTATGCAGTTTTTCACTCTCGTATTTTAAATGAGCTAATTACCAAGAGGGTGTACTATGTTTGTGTATACCTGAGAAATTGTGGAAATTGGCAAATTTATGAATATATATATATATATATATGAATATGTGGGAATATATGGGAAATAATGCCTGAACCATGAAGGAAATATTGAAAATATCATTTATACAGACTATTGTTGACAAATCCCTCAAATTCAGTGATAGACAGCTGTAACACATTTCCAAGCAGACAGCAGGGAGATTGGAGATGATAAATTATTATGAAATCAACAGCATCATCCCTACTTATAAAAAATGGCCAATTGTCTCACACATGTCTCCCAAAATCCACATGAAAGAAACTTCCCTTAGCTGATGTTATACAGTTTTTTCAATTTAACACTTTCTTTTCTCCTTGAGATTTAGAAGTAGTAGGTGTTCGTTTTCATGTAAGACAAAATAGTACTTGAAGAATATCCCCAGAGTCTTTGTAAACAAGGGTGACGTATTCTCGTGCTCAAAAGCAGACACGTGCCTACCCCCACTCAACAGTCTACATCCTACAAGTCTACTTCTACTTTTAAGAGTTCATGTCCTTTGTAGGGACATGGATGAAATTGGAAACCATCATTCTCAGTAAACTATCGCAAGGACAAAAAACCAAGCACCGCATGTTCTCACTCATAGGTGGGAATTGAACAATGAGAACACATGGACACAGGAAGGGGAACATCACACTCTGGGGACTGTTGTGGGGTGGGGGGAGGGGGGAGGGACAGCATTAGGAGATATACCTAATGCTAAATGAAGAGTTAATGGGTGCAGCACACCAACATGGCACATGGATACGTATGTAACAAACCTGCACATTGTGCACATGTACCCTAAAACTTGAAGTATAATAATCATAAAAAAAAGAAAGAAATACAGGCAGTGTTGAAAAAAAAAAGCTCAAAAGTAAAGAAGGAAAACAAATGGAAGACAGAGAAAGGAATAGAGGAGGCGACACAGAAGGAAGAAGGAAGGTCAGCTGTTTTTCACTGCAATTGAACTTTCACACTAGCCCAGACAACCCCACACTCAGCCCTCCCGCCATTCCCCACGTCATCTGTTTGTTCCCATTCATGATTTGCATGTTTATGCACTTATCTAACTCACTCTCCTTGCATATGGAAATCCTGATGGGTCAGACCTAACCTTCTCTGTTTTTGAGCCTTCTTTGCAAGTGATTGATCATGCCTTGAAATTAAGAAAAAAGCACCTAATAAATGCATTAACATCATCATTTATAAAAATATATATCGGAATATATAAAGTTGACATTTATAAGGAAATACTCATTAATCTTTTTAAGAGTACAACGTCATGTGTTAACACTTTAGGACCCTGGTAATTTTTACTGTTTGCTGAAAGTGTTTCCAATGCACAGTCAGTCGTCTGTATTTGTGGATTCCCCATCCATAGATTCAACCAATCAAGATGGAAAATATTCAGAAAAAAATAATTGCATTTGTACAGAACATGTCCAGACGCTTTTCTTGCCATCGTTTTCTAGGCAATCCAGAAAACAACTAGATAGCATTTACCCTGAAGTCGGTATTATAAGTAATCTAGAGTTGATGCTGGTGAACAAGAAGACGTGCACAGATTATGTGCAGACACTACACCATTTCATATCAGGAACTTCAGCACGTGTGGACTTTGGTATCTCCAAGGGTTCTTGGAACCTATCTCCCATGGATACGGGGGAAACTGTACACATCTGAAGTTTCAGAAGCTTATAATACATTCAATTAAATTCCCACTTGGGGGCTTAATCATTTTAGACGTTCTAGAGTGTTACATATCCTGATATAATTAATACCGTTCTGGTGACTGAGATGGGAATTAATACATGAACACTTGATTCATTAAGATACTGTGATCCCTACTTATCATAGAAAATAATGGTGTTCAAAGATAGTAAAATTAAATTAATAGTTAGAGTTCTTCCATTAGAAAAGAAACCTTTCTCTTTGTATTTTTCTGTCCATTCCCTTGTTGCCTCATAAAGGTTCCTACAGAGCCAAAGGTTCCCTCTGAGGGCCCTAGCTGGGTGGCTCACAGGCCCTGCAGAGCCTGGGGTGAGCAGAAGTGGATGGGAAGCTGGAGGGAAGTTGCACCACTTGCAGGCAGCCATGTGGCTGGACCGCAGCCCACTGTGCCCTGCACAACCAGAACACAATATGGCCAGATCCACATATTTTTAATAAAAGCTGAAAATCCATACATGTATATAAAAACATCCCAATGTTTAAATGCTAGCTGAATTTTTTAAAAAAATTATATAAGCCACACAAAACCCTTCTGGTGGGGGCATGAAGACCTTCCATCTGTGGCCCCTAACGCTTGCCATGAGCGGATGGCTCAGCTTCAGGCAGTACATGGCAGTGGCGTGCCCTTGTTCTCTCTGACTCTGGACTTGGTCCTGAAAACAGGCCTTTTGCAGGTTGGAATGCCAGGCGGCCAGCCCTCATGCCCTGACACAGGAGGAGGAGCTTCCTCACTTGAGACACTGGGTCCTTTGCGGGTTGAAATGTCAGGGGCCAGCCCTCCCACCCGGACACAAGGGGAGGGGTATCCTCACTTGAGACACTGGGTCCCTGGTAAGGGGCAGGAACAGGAGCCTCACAAATGCAGCACACCAGGGTTAAAACTGAAAGAGAAAGTGGAATATAGAAAAGGCCTAAATTTTAAGCAGTTGCCAATAGATTTTCGCTGTGACAGGAAGAAGCAGACAGTGCAATTCACATTCACAGGGAGAGAGAAGGCGCCTTCAGTAGGAAACTCCGTCCGCTAGACCAGGGCTTTGCAAGACAGAGTGTCATCAGAATTTGCTATTCATGCCTGAATCCACATAACTGTGTTTAGAGGATACCTAGATTATTCCAGAATCGTATGTGTGTGTGTGTGTGTGTGTGTGTGCGTGCTGTGTCAACGTATCTTCTCAATCACCTTATCAAGTACCCGGTGCTATGACATCCCTTTCAGTATCATTAAGAAGCATCTCCTGACAGCTTTGCTCAGCACCCATCTCCCTGTGATCCTGTTTCCTTACAATTTCAATTGTTAAAATAAGAAAAAATGTCTGATCTTTTTCAGGGTTTCCAATGAACTAAACTAATTTCTGTATTCAAGTTTTTTAAGTTATAACATATTTTGATTCCATGTGATTGATTTCTAGAACTTTGATCCAACTAAGCAGTATTCAATTTTATTTTTTATCTATCTAAATTTGGAAATTTCCTTATTTGTTTGATGGTTTCAATTGTTGTTACAAATAACAAAATTAATATAACAATAATAGGGGTAATACAATCCATCATCGTATTATGTATTTTAATATAGAAGATTAGAATAGAAATTATGTAGCTATAGAACACATTTCATGTATATGTATGACTGGCTAGAAATTAAATTAATTGGGTATTTTATAAATTCTAAAATTAGATGTACATCATTTTAATGATATACATTAGAGTTGAAAGAAAGTGTAAAACTCTCTAACAATTACAATATTTTGTATTATTTTAGCTAAAAAGAAATGCCAACAGGCTGCTATTTCAGCTGTCTCTTTGTTCGGTACTGTCCAAATGAATTCCCAATAAAATAAGATTGCTTTTAACAATTCCAACTTGTCTAGGAAGATTGAACTGGGAGATTTTACCTTTTCATCAACACATGCACATTTTCTCTGTCGGCCATCCAGACACACATACAAAAACAAACTTGTAATGAGCGGGTACTTTATCAAGCCCTTTCTCCATCCTTCATTAAACGACAGAAAATTGCTCTTTGCTGGGTTTGTCAATGCAGCTTTCCCTCCCAGAAATCCATTTGTTTCACAGGCTAGCACCGAATATTGCAGGGATTTGCAGATTTTAAGTGACAAATTGTGCCTAAGTTTACATTGCTCTCAGAGTTGTGGTTTGTTTTGGCTTGTTGGGGTTTTGTTTGCATGATTTTTAAGGAGCTGGGACCTCATGACAGAGGGTGGCCCTGTGTCTCTCCCCTACTCTGCAGACTCTGGTGTGTCATGAAGACAGGGGCTTTGCTGTGTGATCTTTTCCCTCCGGATAAGGGTGTTTAAATGGCTCTGTTCTCCGAAAACAATCTCTATGCCAGGTGTGATATATGTGGCTAGTTTAGAGTAAAAGCACAAACAAAATGGGAAAAGTGTTCTTTCATTGCATTCCTTCTGTTCTTCATTAAATCTTATTGAATTTGTCATCTTTTTTTAATTGCACTTACACCTAATGGTGGTGAAAGGATTTCATTTTCTTTTTCTTAATGAGTTAAACACTTAACCATTTTACACTTTCTGCAAGAATAGCTCTTTTTGAGCATTTCAGACCAAAAAATCCCACAAATAACAGCAACGACGTAGCTTTGCCAGGCAACACTTTACCGTGTAGGATTATAATGGATGTAAATCATTGAGCTTTGCTGCTTCGCAACATCAAGGGTGTCATGTGTGGGGCTGTGGCTTGTTGGAGGGATCATTATTTATTCATACCGAAAGATTAGTCAAACACTATAATGGTGGAAATTCTGTTGTAAAGGTGAGCGAACAGATGCAACATTAAGTGTACTTGGTGGGGTTAAAGTGGACAGAAGATGATAGCTTTCAATACAGACGTAGCAGAGCTCAATTGCAACATTTACATATGCTGTGAGTTTCCAACCAAATAAATGGAGACGGGCTTTGGACCGAGCCTGGAGCAGCCCATGCCCTTTAATTGCCATTTACATTGCAGAGAATCATTAATTTCTAATTCACCTATTATTCACTCTCCTTAGTATGCTATGTCAATGTCTGTATGGGGGCAGTGAAATAAATGTGGTTTCCACCTTTCTTTAGCTACTTACATTTTGTGATTTTTTTTGGATGATTTTTTTTTGACCTAAACAGACTACTTTCCACTCATAGCAAGTTTAGGGCTCTTGTTTAGATATGATTTATGATGCTACATTAACCCTTCATTGACCTAGAAATGCCCTAATATTAAAACGTTTGACACATAGAAAATCAAAAGCCATTTTATTGAAAGTGCTATTGTCCGCATCATAAGTTTCCTCAGTGCGATGCCACAGTTACACCATCAATTTCCAGCTACGATTGAGCACTGTATTGAAAAACTAATGGACAGAATCCTTTGTCATTTCTGTCCCAGTGACCAGCAAATAGCTCAGAGAAAGCCGCTCCCTCCACATCACTTCAGGCATTTCTGAAAGGCACATCCAAGATAACACATTAGCATTTATTTGTGGTTGTGAGGATGCATTGCAGAGGGTCCTTTTGTTTACTTAGGCCTATGTAAAGTTGTGACTTTGTTCTTCCTAATTTCTTAGCAGGGAGTTCATTTAAATGAAATGGGATGAGGGGTGGATACTTGTTTTATTACATAAGAATGTTTCCCAACTTCAGGGCAGAAGGTATGAAGTTTCAAGGGGAAGTGTGATTTAAATAGAGCTAACATTTTACTCAAAGATGTTATGAAAATTGAATTGGAAAGGGCATATTTGTTGATGGCTAATGTTCATCTAGTAAGTACCAGTATGAATCTCCCAGGTCTTAAAATACCGAATGAATCATGGATGCCGGAGGCTCTCCCTATGCCCCATCCCTTGAAGAAGAGACACTTCCATGGTCTCAGCCCCGGGCAGTGTCCTGAACTAGCACAGAGTAACCGGAAAACAAGTTTCCCTGAACACAGTGAATGGGAGTTGGCACTGGGTTCTGCTCCGAGCAAGAAATGAGGGGAAGGGGGATTGTCCCCACAGTTAGGAGCACCCAATTTAAGCAAATCATCTGCACAAGGAAGAGGAGCGGGCTTAATGAACATTCAGCACACATTTGACCAAAATAGCAAAAGCACTGTCCATGGGTGAAAGTCCAGAAAATACCACAGTCCCCGTGACGAAAAGCTCTGGCTGGGTGACAAGGCCTGTGTGGAAACCCGGCTCCCCGAGGTGCACGGGTGCTGTTGCAGGGCCTCACAGGGCCAGCCTCATGCGTCTCTGCTTCCCGCCGGCTTCCACAAACAGAAAGCCCTGTTTGTATTTGATTGGCCATGGATAACATGCAAATGCAGGGGTGAAAGAGCACTTTAAGACCTCAGGCATGAAATTTAAAATTGAATCCTGTCAAATCATAGGAACTCAAGTGTAATTCTCATTGTGTGGATGACAGCAGGCTAATTAGTAATACCAGGGAGAGTCCCCCTTCACCTTTAGGGTCACAAGCCAATGTACTTCCCTTGTTTATTAGCTTAACACAAAGGGTCATTATGGTAATCCCACCCCTCCATGGGGTCTGGGGTTTTTTTTTTTTTTTGGTCTCACTTTGATTCTGGGTAATAAAACTTTGTGAGTAAATGTATTCATGTAGTACATTTACCTTTAGAAATGTATTAATGTAATACCTAAATGTATTAATGTAATACATTAATGTAAAATTTTTTGAGTAAATGTAATAATGTGGTTTTGACAATCTTTTAATTAGTATTTATAATGCTTTTGAAAGTATTTGTACCTGAAAATTGCTAACATGGTACTTTACCAAATCCTGCTGATAGCCTTTCTTGCTTCTCTTATGTGGAAGAGAGAAGGTAAGAGGGAGGTAGAAAGAGCAAACAGGATCCCGGGCACTCTTCATTTACCAATTATGGCTTCTGTTCAAAAATTAGACTCTCCAAGTCTAATTACTTCCCTGTATATCTTCTGGCTAAACTTATCCTTTTTTTCTGTACTGTACTAAAGTGCTTTAGCTATTTTATAAGAGCTAGGTATTTCACTAAGCTCTTGCAATATTGAAAGAATCTATATTCTGCGAATTTGAAAACATGTCAGCCCACCTAAATTACATATTGATCAGGTTTAATTGCATGCCACCCATCAGTATTAGGTTTGAAAATTCATAAAAGAGAAATAATGTACTCTTTGTGGATGATTACTTCTGGGGCATTTAAATGAATTCCATCACTTAACCTGGGCTGAGACAGATTATTGAGCCCTGCCATCTAAGCGTTCAAAGACCAGTGCAGTCGAACAACTGTTTTCAACTATCAGAGAACAGCAGAGTGCAAACAATATAAATTTATATAGATTTTCTTTTAAGGAAAATAGCAAAGTAAAACATTAAAAGTAAACATTCATTTTTCAGTTGCTTCCTGAATTACCCTGCTCATTGTCTCCTTACATTAGCCTGCATTTTTCATTCTTTTTGGATTCCAGGCATCCTTTTATTTCAAGTAGTAATTCACATCTTAATTAATATACAGTAATCAAAGAGATAAGCAAAGATAAATGATTCACAGCTTAGTTTTATTTGTTAAAGTTAATTTTTTTATGCCAGTGCATAAAAGGGTTTTAATGCTGATTCTTCAGGGGACAAACCATTTAATTTTCATAAAAAACTCTGAAGTTTTGCATTGTCCATGGTGAATAACTCTTTCAAAGCTTTCTTTTCACGAAGGTCACACCAGCTAAGAAAATGAGTTCATCATTCGTTTTCAGGATGCTCTTTACATTTAGAAATTATGTTTGCTGGTATTGGTTGTGTTTTGAGAAATTGTGCTTATGTATGTTTTTCTTTACAGATTATCAATACAAAGTAAAAAGAGCCAGTTAAAATCGTTGGGCTTACTTGGATAATAGTTTAAGAGCTACATTTTATTTCGACACTTTGAGGTAATAAATATCTGTGAGCATAATTAACTGTCTTTATCTAGGTCTATCCTACAGATGTTGCTTTAGGACCTTCCATATTGTCTTTTATTCATGTCAATGTTGAGTTTAGCCTGGGAAATTATCTGGGTCTGTGAGGTATGCCAGAAGGACTTGTTTTTGAATAGTGGATTGTTATATATGTAGCCACTGAACAGATGCATCCCTTTGTCTTCTCCTTGGCACAAACAAAGCATCATGTTTTATTCCTTATGAAGCAAAGGTAACACTGGCCAAATGAACTCTCTGACAGATCTGACTTCATTGTTTATTTGACTGAAATCACAGTGTGGGAGGTAGAAAATGACTGTTTCCAGGGGCCAAGGGGCATGGTTGTATCTTGAGTCCTTACTAAGGTCACAATTGCATCAGGATCCTCTAAGAGAATCTGCTGTTTACTCTAAGACAACTCAGAAAGCACATCTCAGTGTTTCTGCCTCTTGGCTGATGGCAAATGCCGATTCTAAAGCATGGGAAGAAGGATCGCCTGTACTTAGCATCCAATACTGTGAACCATATCAGTATAGGGGTGTGTGTTGATGTTGTTTTGCTACATTCTTAATAAGAAAATGAGGGGAAGAGAGACATAAATGCCACACCACGATTCTCCTGTGGGAGGCCAGCTTGTCAGACTTCCCACACATGGGAGCCAGGTGACCGTGCACTCAGATCAACTTAAGTTATTGGGATGTCCTCAATGTCGTATGAAAGGAAGGTGGCTTTACTTTGCTAATCTACTACCTATTAGCTAATTAGTTATGCTGTACAAGAACACATTTACCTAAATCATCCACTGGGCAAATAACTTTTTTCCAAGACTACTGAAAAACAAGAAAAAATAGTTTACCCAGGGAACACTTGGAACTCTCTTTTTTTAGGACCCATGAAATTCTTCTCTGGTAGTTTGTCATTATGAGTCAAGGAAGAATTGATTTTACTTTTGGCTATTCCAACACAAAGCACAAAACAAAGTATTCGTGAAAAGAAATTGTCTTAGATCATAACCAGTTACAAGGTGAGGGATGTCAGGTGGAGGAAGAGGAAACTCTCTTAATAATAAAAAGAGACTGAGAACTGAAAATGCACAAAATAAAACATATGCAAAGACCTGAATCAGGACGGCTTTTAAAGAATTCATGCTACGTAAGAATTATATTTACATAAAATGGAAATATGTTATAAAGGACTTTGATTGTTCTTTAAATTGTTGGTGGTCCAGGCAAGGTGAGATCAAATGAATGAAGAGTAAACAACGTTCGGTTGCTCACTGGGTTGAAGGTTATGCAAAATCTGAGTCCACTGGGTGAAAACTATGCATTAAACCATTCTTGTTACTGTGGTGGTGGTGGTGGGTGATGGTGGTGATGGCGTTGGTGTTGATATTGGTGGTGGTGTTGGTATTAGTGGTGGTGGTGTTGGTATTGGTAGTGGTGGTGGTAATGGTAGTGGTAGTGATAGTGATGATGATGGTGGTGATGGTGTTGCTAGTGGTAATGGTAGTGATAATGATGCTGGTGGTGGTGATGGTGGTGATGGTGATGATGGTGATGGTGGTGGTGGTGCTGACAGTGATGGTGATGATGGTGGTGGTGGTGGTGGTGGTGATGGTGGAGGTGGTGGTAGTGATGATGGTGATGGTGATGGTGATGATGATGTTGATTGTGATGGTGGTGATGGTGGTGGTGGTGGTGGTGGAGGTGGTGATAGTGATGATGGTGTTGGTGATGGTGATGGTGATGATGGTGGTGATGGTGGTGGTGATGGTGGTAATAGTGATTCTGAACTGCGTCTTAGGGGAAAGCAATGTGAAGAGTTGAAGTCACCTCAGCAGGGTGCCTGGAGATGAGAACAGTAGAAATACAGAAGTGATAAACAGAGCCTCAGGGGAAGGCTCTCCACATAAGTAGAATGACCAATCTCCAGAAGAATTCATTGGCATTGAAACAGATTCTAACTATTCAGAATTTTCTAAACATTTCTCAAAATGAAAATTCTCCCACTAGGGAAGGCAACACAGAAGAGTAGAAATGCATGCACTCTGAGGCACGAAAGCCAGGCATCCAAAACCTGGCTCTTACTAACTGTGTGAGCCTGGCTGATTTTCTTAGTTTCTCCCAATGTCATGCTCTTCATCTGTAAAACAATAATCTTAATAGTTTGGCCAAGTTTATTATTTAACTTAAAATGGATAATATATGTAAACTGCATTGTCTAGCATTGGTGCGTATTAGGCACTTCTTAAAAATTTCCTTTCTCACCATCTAATCAATCAGTTATGAGATGTAATACAGAACCTAGATTGGAGGTGGATTGTAGAAAGAGTTGGTTTTCCAGTTGCCTATAAATCTATAAAACTATTAAGAGTCCAAATTGTGAAAATAGGATGGGGAATGGGGGAATCAGGACTAAGGGAAGCTCATGCTCTTTGAACATCCCGTTTCCTTTTGCCCCTGGGGAAAATTTATGTCACTTTCTGCTTTACAACTCTTTGCCACCCTCAGAATCTAATCAAATCCAAGAGCTTTCTGTGTAAAAAGCAGCTCGTCTAATGACGAAATTAAGGAACTTGTACTTAAGTATACCAATGTCACACTGGAAAATAATATTTGAGACAATGAGAGGAACATGGTGGGCAAATTATTAAATGACTGTAAAATTTCTCTTGGCTTGATTTTAAATTCTAAAATATAAGAAACAATATTCTTATGCAGTTTGTACAGTTATTTGAGGATATTTTATATAATGTACCACTTAAGTAAAGTTTTTCATTTATACTATGTACATTGTATTTGTATCAATGGCTTATTTGTTTGTAAGTGAGGGAGGCCTATAATCAAACTAGCTTTCAAGAAAGATACTTTTATTAAGGCAAGTGCCCAAACTGCAACTTTGAGAAGGGAGCAGAAATGCCTGGATGTAGATAACTGAGTATTTCCATCTTCTATCCTTTCTAGGGGTTTGAATTAGAGAATAGTGGAATAGGAACCCAGGTTTTCCCAACCTGTGTCATCTTTCCTTTTGGTTGAGGATGGTAAAGGATGTTATGATTTGGACAAGCATCCCCAGGCAAACTGCATGGTTGGAGTGGGGAGAGAGGAGTTTTAAAATGAACTGCATTCTGGAGTAGACAAAATAAGAATTATGTTTGCTTGTCTGTTTTTTTGAGACAGAGTCTCTCTCTGTCACCCAGGCTGGAGTGCAGTGACATAATCTCAGCTCACTGCAACCCCCTTCTCCCGGGTTCAAGTGATTCTCCTGCCTCGCCCTCCCAGGTAGCTGGGATTACAGGTGCCCGCCACCACGCCAGGCTAATTTTTGTATTTTTAGTAGAGACAGGGTTTCACTGTGTTGGCCAGGCTGGCCTCGAGCTCCTGACCTCAGGTCATCCACCCACCTTGGCCTCCCAAAGTTTGGGATTACAGACATGAGCCACTGTGCCCAGCCAAGAACTATGTTTTAACCATAAGTTATTTCATTCTCTTTCACAAAAGCCACCAAGCCAAATATTGTATAGTTACTATAAATTAAAATATTAAATTATTGTAGGGCTATAAAAGAAGATCCAGCATGTGTTTAGGATTTTGTAATAGAACCTGAAGAAATCTGACCAAATATTTAAGATTCAGGGAAATACTCAAATTCATCTCAGCACCATCCATCATTTATTCTCGGTGCTCTACTCTTATCCTTGAAGTTCTTGGTGCTGTGAAGTTTTGCAGTAACAATCCTCTCTATCTGGTGGATAAATCAATAACAAATAACTTATTCCTTAGTACCTGAGACGCAAAGCCTACCAAAGTCCTAATGTGCTTTCTGGTGTACCAAATTAAAGCGTGTCCACAATAAATCAGCGTCAACTGTTCTCTCATGAATTCCGAAGTGGCCGAGGCCTTCGGTATACTGTAAATATTTCTCTTCTTGAGTGACTTTCTTGGGTAAATGTCATCCATGTCTCAAGCCAGCCACAACCACAAGCTATGGACCTCTTACCACTGCTTTATTGCATAGCTCATAGTGGCCAAGTTTGGAAAATAATGCTAAAATCACTAGCTTTGGGGAATAGAGGAAAATATAATAAAATGAAATAAACTCAGTGTAGCCAATGATGGAAATGGCATGTAATCATAACTACTTTTACTTAATTGAAAGTTCTATCAAAATTTAAATATCCTTGTTATGGGTCAAATTGTGTCCCCTCAAAAAGATATTTTATCTAGTACCTCAGAATATGCCCTTGCTTTGAGACAAGATCTTTATAGAGGTAATCAAGTTAAAATGAGGTCACTGGGGAGGCCCTAGTCCAATATGACTGAGATTCTTCTGAAAATAAAAAAAAAAAAAAAGGAAATGTGGACAGACAGATGTGGACTATCAGACACTCTTTAGAATATAGAGGGAGGAAGATGTGAAGAGACACAGGGAGAAGACAGCTGTCCGCAAGCCAAGGAGAGGGGCCAAGAACGGGCTGTCCCACAGAGCCCTTAGGCAGAGCCAACCGGATGACACCTTGGCTTTGGAATCTCAGCCCCCAGAACGGTGAGAACATAAATCCCTGTTGCTCAGGCTCCTCCGTTGGTGGCACTTTGGTACAGCATCCCTAGGAAGCCAGATAAACCCTAGATGAGCCAAACATCCTAAGACTAGTAGGTAAAATATAAAATACTGGGATAGACTCTGTGACCTGAAAACGTGATGCTTTCCTAAATGTACCAAACCACAGAGCGCTTCTATCTTAACATATTCTTTCATTTAATAAGAAACACTTCATTTTCAGGCCAGGCGTGGTGGCTCACGCCTGTAATCCCAGCACTTTGGGAGGCTGAGTTGGGCGGATCACTTGTGGTCAGGAGATGAAGACCATCCTGGCTAACACGGTGAAACCCCATCTCTATTAAAAATACAAAAATTAGCCAGGCGTGGTGGTGGGTGCCTGTAGTCCCAGCTATTCGGGAGGCTGAGGCAGGAGAATGGAGTGAGCCCAGGAGGCGGAGCTTACAGTGAGCCGAGATCACGCCACTGCACTCCAGCCTGGGCGACAGAGCGAGACTCTGTCTCAAAAAAAAAAAAAAAAAAAAAGAAAAAGAAAAAAGAAACACGTCATTTTCCAAAATGAAAGGGTTGCATGTGCACAGTAGAATATTTCAGACCCCAGACGTCATAAAGAAGAGTGCAAATATCACCATAAATATCAGGGTCTGGGGATTTTGGCAGCTTCTTTCTCAAGACAATTTGTCTTTTACACGTGGGATGGTCTCTTAAATTACTATGAGAATACAAATGAAACTCTTTTAATGTTTCCATTTGTTACCTTTGTTAACACTGTTTCTCAGAGATGGTTAATTGTGGCTTGTGTATGTGTGAATGTGTGTGGTGTGTGCACAGTGTGTGGACATGAGTGGGTGTGAGTGTAGGCACATATACACACAGCCCTCGCTCTGTTACCCTACTAATTTTCCCTGGCGAGCTATTGATCCTTGGTTACTGATTCCCATTCATATTTCAGGGTCTGGACTGATCAGCATTGGCCTCTAGGGTTCATTTCCCCAGCTCAGATGTGAATTCTCATTACTCTTTGCAGGAATACTTTGGGGCTATTCAGGAAAGAGAAGGGGTGTGTGCGTGGGTGGGTGGGTAGCATTTCATACTTTTTAGAATGCACGGATAAAATTGACTCTAGGTTTCGAAACACCTATTTCCTTGAGATTCCCAAATACTTGGTTCTTGGACATGTGATTCGGTTTAGAGGGTGTCGTCCGCCCCGTCCACACGCTGGAGTCCGTTCACATCCTCTCTTCTGTGTGAAGGCATCTTCTGGGGTTGTAGACAGTGTGTGCCCGCCATGAGCATCGCCCTCCCAGCTGTGTGGGCCCTGAACAGCCCAGCCGGCCCTGCCCTGAGCGTGTCTGTCCAGAACCCCTGAGCCAACTTTCTCCAGCCCCTCTCCCTGCACTCCCTGGAGTATTGGAAACTGAGTCTGGGCTTCTGAAGAAAAAATTCACTTTTGGAGAACTCTTTTTTTGCCTTTGTGGAGCTGTAAGTTTCTCTGCGTTTCTGACTTTTGTTTCATACCTGAACTTTTCTGCTTTAAAGCTTCCAGAGTTTTCTCATCCTTAAACTTTAGCAGTTGAAGATTTCCTGAATTCCTAGTACTTCTATGTGTGACTCTCTCTCCATATGTGTGTGTTTCAAATAATAATAGATTATACATAGAAGTTAGTTAATTTAACTTCAGTATATAAGTTAATAAAACTATTTTAAATTAAAATATATATACTTGTATACATAATTTATTATTCTCAAATTATGTAGAGACAATAAAATAATTTATAATATACTTATAACAATTTTTTTTCTAAATTTTAATTTTGCATTATAACAAGGATTGGAGAGTAAAAACCAGCAAGCACATGTGCCTTCAGTCTTCCCTCGGCACAGAGTCCTTCCCCATAGGCCAAAATCAAAGTGATCTCCGTTCTTACTGAAACTCCAGTAAATAGAAATTGCGGCTTCAGTACATCACTTATTATGTAAGCTCTACTTTGCAGTAGGAATAATTTAAAGAGGGGGAAATTATTATTGCTATTATTGTTAGGGTATGAAGGAGTTTAGCTGCCTACTCACAGAATTAAACTGATTAGCATACTATGCAATGTGCTCATGCCCAACTCAGTCCCTGCAGCCAGGATGGGTCCAGGTTCCCTGGCGTGCACAGCAGCAACCCACGGCCACTGGAAACCCCTCCAGACAGCGCACCACAGTGTCCAGCTGGAGCCCGGCCACGTCCCCCAGACCAGAGCCAGACTGCAGGAGAGGCCCACACCGGAGAGCCCCGAGGAAAACGTGCCTCTCAGTTGATACCCCATTGGCACTGACCCACACTCAACGTCGATGAGCCTCGGAAACAGGATGCTCGGAGAAAGAAGCCACGTGCAAAAGTCCACACACCTCACAGTCCTATTCATATGAAATGCCCAGTCCACTCACCGCACAGTCCCGTTCACGTGAAATGCACAGTCCACACACCACACCGTCCCACTCAAATGAAATGCCTAGGACGGGCAAATCCACAGAGACAGAACATGAATTAAAGTGGTTGCCAGGTGCGGAGGGAGGGAAAAGGGGGAGTGAGCAGTGACACCTGAGGGGCGTGGGGTTTCTTTTGGGGATGACAAGAATGTCCTGGAGTCAGGTAGTGGTGATAGTTGCATCATCCTGTTCCTACACTAATGACCACTGACATGTACACTTTAGAAGGGTGCATTTCACGATGTATGAATTATACTCAGTAAAATCAAAGTCTGTTCACCCATTAGTACTGGGATGCCGCCTAATGATTCGACTGCTTCTCCTCTCTCTTGCCTTGACAAGCTCGTCACCTTAGCTCCACATCTGCACAGAAGTGTGCCTGGCAGACACAGAGTGAAGAGAAAGCCCTCCTGGACTTCTTATTTTTCCACCAGGAAAGCTGTGGTCTTTGTTGTGCTGAGTCACTGGCCCCACGAAGCACCTTTCAGGGCTGGCACCCAGCTCTACCACATGCACTGCACAGTTAAACCAGCACACAGCTCCTTGAAGCTTGGATATTGCCTGAGCTTTATATTACCTGGATATACCTGAAGCTTGGATATTGCCTGAGCTTTATATCACCTGGATATACCCGAAGCCTGGCTATTACCTGGATATTACCTGAACCACAGGTGGAAGCAAACTGCTGGAAATTGGGATGATTAACTTCATTCTGGGATGTCGAGGTGTGATGCTGAGATTGAGAAGTAGTATGCGAGGTCGTCAGCAAATGTATTCAAAGTTTCCATGAGAACCATTACCAAAATCCAGCTCTGTAAAGCTAGCCAGAGAAGCAGCTAGAAGCAGACTGACCCCAGCTACATTCTCTCTGTGCTGCCCCATAGTGTGAGAAATGCTTTCATTAATACAGGAATTAAGAAATCTTTGAAGACATTCTACTGTACTTATATTTAACTTTCTATTTAATGTTTATAAACATAAAATACATACTTTATGCTTCCGACAGCCTTTGCTTTCTACTGACATTGCCAATACAACTTCATCTAATGCATTAAAAACACAACTAGATTATTTTTCCAGATTCACATCCACTTTTACTCAAATTACATAGAATATGGAGGCAAATGTGTGTTTCCTAATAATTAATTTCCTGGATTTTCAGAAAAATTCTGCTGGAGAGACCTGGGGGAGGACAAGTCCACGCCTTTGGTGAAGGGTAACAGTCATAACTAACTTGGTGGTCAGCAAAGACCAGCCGCCATCTCAGCAAACTAATTTAGATTAGTCTGTATTTTATTTTCTTTTTGCCCCTAGATTTTTACATTTCCAATCAGATAATTGTACCATGGGTGAAAGCCAGTGTTCCCCCATGAAGAGTCCTGGGTTGTGAATAAGGAGCTCAACCTCAAGCCAGCAGGGTGAGCTCACATTCCACTCCGCCTCTCTCCGTGTTCACCCCTGTGACAGGAAGAGGCTGAATCTCCAAGGCTCAGTTGAGCTCAACATTCCTATGGTGCCATTTCTACACTTGTCATCATTCACAACAGGACCTGCTTGTCGTCTTGGGCTATTCAACTTCTAGTCTATATTTAGATGCAATGTTCTTTGAAACTATGTTTAAGGATTATCTTAGGGCAAAATTCAAATGGGGCGCTACGTAGCAGTACAGCTGTAAAATGGAATTGGCGTATAATCTCAGAGATCAAAATGAATACAGCCATTAAGAAACCTTATTCTTGTTTGCATAACCCTCTTAGTTAGTTTGCCTTGTGTTGGATATATAATCCATAAGATAGATGATTTCTGCCAACCATTACAGAGTGTTTATCAAATGCAGAAAGGTTTTGCACAGTACATCTGTAAGTATTTCTCTTTGGAATTGAAATGGTTTTTCCATTCTGTGACATCAAGACCAGGAATTATCATTGTTCTTTTCTCTTCACCCCCCAGGCAAGATCATAACTGGAAGCTGACACAATCCAGGTATATGTTGGAGAATATTGATCTCTGTTTGTCTTCCTTTTTAGCATCTAGAACATACTTGTCATGTATACTAAAACATAAAATTTATTCTCTTCATAAAGTTTTACTAAATCAGCTGCAGAGGAAGATGTTATTGGCAGCTTTTTCATTACTGGCTATAGTAAAGCTGAAGTGTCTGATTATTTTTGTATTTAGGGCTTGTCCTCTGTCTTGTGTGTTCAGTGATAAATAGAAGGCCATTTAGAAATTCATGTTTCCCCTGAAACTTTGCTATTCTTCGGAAGATCATTTTAAATTTACTTCATAATGCTTTTTAGGTATCAAGTGCTTTTAATTTTACAGAATCATGTTTCCAAGCTCTTTCACTATTATTAAAGATGTGTGTTATGAGAACTTAGAAAACAACAAAATTTTTTGAACAGTTCATAGATTGGCGTGAGATTAGCATTACTCTAACAAGTACTTACCAGATGGATTTCAGACAAGAAACAGCAAACAAAATTATAAAATGGGATTTGGAAAGAAGGAAGATTTTAAAATATTTTGTTTCTTTTACCGCCTCCAAACTTGAAATTTAAAATACACAACCATACTAAGGCATAACTGTCTTCTATTAGAAAGAACAATGAATGTAGAGTCAGAAAATCTGCAGAATAATCTACCTTCTCTGTACCAGGAGGTGACCCTAGGTCACCTTCATAACTCCTGGAGGTTGCAGAGTGTGTGATGATTAAGCAAAACGTCATGATGTCAGGTAGAACCACGCATGCAGAAGCTGGTTAGTGAGTGTTTGTGGAGCAAACAAATCAATGAGCACAGAAATATAAACGTCGTAAATTTTAGGAAAATGAGTGACCTTTCTCATGACTTTCAATTTACTAAACAACTACCTGGCCCTCTTCGCATTGCTCAGGAAAATCATTAAATAATATTAAATCATCATTATTGTCTCCGTAGTGTCTCATCCTGAAATATGAAACACAGAAGAACACTTCATACCACGTCCTGCAATCAGGAGCCCGTGCACTTGTGAATTTCCATTTAGGGATGATATGTTAAGCCAGCAATTGTTTCCTGACCGTGATATTTACTACGCCCTTCACACATCTCTCCTAATATGGTTTAAGCTGCTCTGGATTATGAATGTATCTCTTTAAGGCAGTGCTCCCCACCTTTTTGGCACCAGGGACCCGTTTTGTGGAACACAATTTTTCCACAGACAGGTAGCAGGGATGGTTTCAGGATGATTCAAGCACATTACATTTATGGTGCACTTAATTTCTATTATTATATTGTAATATATAATGAAATAATTATACAACTCACCATAATGTAGAATCAGTGGGAGCCCTGAGCTTGTGTTCCTGCAACTAGATGGTCCCATCGGGGGTGATGGGAGACAGGGACCCCTGCTTTAGGGTACATTGTTGGACTCCATAAAAAGAATTTCATATGGCTCCAGAATTCAAGGACACTTTTTAAATTTATTATTTTATTGCATTTCAACTTTCATTTTAATCACCATTATTATTATAATATTAATATGTTTAGTATTATGGTTATAAAGAAGAGGAGAAAGTAGAAATCTGTATTTGCTGCTTTCTACGTGCCACGCAATGTGCTGCACAATGTAGAACAGAATCTGATTTATTCTTCCCGCAGCCCATGAACTAGATCCCTGTTTCACAGATAAGAAAACAGGGACCCAGAGAAACCAAGAAAATTTCCAAGGCAAGTAGAAAAGCCAGAAAGTTAACTCCCGTCATGTGACAGTTTACAACGACTTTAACGTCATGGTCCTGAATTTCAGTTTTTAAATTTATCGTTGTTATAATCACAGGTACCTTGATTCTCTAAAGCGATTGAAATAAGGGAGCATATGTATACACATAATGGAAAAATAAGCTTATTTTCAATCATTAACAGGGTGTAAAATTATGTGTTCATATATGTGTCTAAGGATCTAGATTAATTGTGAGTGGATTTCCATAATCAAGAAAAATGGCTCATGAATAGCCTTCATATGAAAATTTTATTTCAAAAAGTGAATAGCAATGGATCTCAAAAATTGATTTCTCCTGTCCAGCTGAAACTGAGCCACTGAGCCAGCATCTCCTCAGTTCCTCCACCCCACCAGGCTCTGGTAACCATTGTTCTACTCTACTTCTATGAGTTCAACTTATTTGGGATTCCACATATAAGTGAGATCAGAGAGTATTTGTCTTTCTATGCCTGGCTTATTTCACTTAGCACAGTGTCCTGCAAGTTCATCCGTGTTGCTGCAAATGACAAGATATCCTTCTTTTTATGGCTGAGAAGTATTCTGTTGCGCACATATGCCACATTTTTTAATCCATTCATAGGTGGATGGACACTTGGGTGGATTCCGTAACTTGACTACTGTGATTACTGACGCAATAAACATGAGAAGGCAGACGTGCCTTCAATGCCCAGATTTCAAATATTTGGATCTAGACTCAGAATTGAAATTGTTAGATCATGTGTTCATTCTGTTTTTAGTTATTTAAGGAATCACCATACGGTTTCCATAATGGCTGCAGTAATTTTTGATATACACACATCAACTCAAAATGGGTGAAAGACTCAAAATGGGTGAAAGACTCAAACCTAAGACTGGAAATTGTAAGACAACGAGAGGAAAACACAAGGGGCAAAACTACACGGCAGTGACCCCAAAACTCAGGCAACAAAAGCCAAAGTAACACATGGGATTACATCAAACAAAAAGACTCCTGCACAGTGAAGGAAGCAATGGGCACAGTGAAGAGACAATCTGCAGATTAGGAGAAATGATTTCCAAGCCATAGATCTAAAAAAGGGTTACTATCCAAAATACATGAAGAACTCAAACAACCCAATAGCAAGAAAACAACCTCATTAAAAATGAGCATTGCTCAATTCCCACCTACCAGTGAGAACATGCGGTGTTTGGTTTTTTGTCCTTGTGTGATAGTTTGCTGAGAATGATGGTTTCCAGCTTCATCCATGTCCCTACAGAGGACACGAACTCATCATTTATTATGGCTGCATAGTATTCCATGGTGTATATGTGCCACATTTTCTTAATCCAGTCTATCATTGTTGGACATTTGGTTTAGACACATGGACACAGGAAGGGGAACATCACACACCAGGGCTTGTTGTGGGGTGGGGGGATGGGGGAGGGATAGCATTAGGAGATATACCTAATGTGAAATGACGAGTTGATGGGTGCAGCACGCCAACATGGCACATGTATACATATGTAACTAACCTGCACATTGTGCACGTGTACCCTAAAACTTAAAGTATAAAAAAAGTACAGAGAGTTCCCATATACTCTACCTACTTTACCCTATAATTAACATCTACATTATTATAAAACATTTCTTATAATAATAAATCAATTTTGATACAAAAAATGAGCAAAGGACCCAAATAGACATTCTCGAAAGAAGATGAATAAATAGCCAACAGATATATTTAAAAATGCTAAACATCGCGAATCATCAGGGATATGCAGATTAAAACTACAGTGAGATGTCGCCTCACTCCTGTTAGAACAGCTGTTTTATCAAAAAGACAGAAGATCACCAGCAAGGATGTGAAGGAAAGGGCACACTTAACAATGTGAAGTGTTCTGAGATCTGCACAACATGGTAACTATAGTTAATAGTAGTGTATTATACATTTTTAAGTTGCTAAGATATCAAATTTTAAATGTTCTCACAACAAAAAATGATTAGTAATTGAGGTGATGGATATATTATTTAGTTTAATCATTCCATACTGGGCACACACATCATAACATCTCTGCACCCCACAAATATATAGAATTATAATTTGTCAACTTACAATAAAAATATTCATTTATTATATCTGGATAAAGCCTTCTAGTTGAATTTCTAGAAATTAAAAGGAATGAAATTATTACCTGAGTAAAACATCCATTTTTAAGTCAAATAGCTTTTATTTCTTTGCCTTCAACAAATTGAAGGACATAAATTATTAGTTTGTATGTCACCACTGACAAAAATAGTTTTGATGATACCTCATTAGGTGATTTTTCAAATAATTTAGTGACAATGTCATAATAAAACTCTTATCATCGAAGAAAAGAAGAAAGGCCAATCGCAACTTTGGTTTTTAATAGACAAAACATTAGTTAGTAATGCAGATATTCCTTCTTCTCTTCCATCCTCTTACCCACATCAAACTAAGTATTTAAATATCTAATAATTTTTAAAGTCAGAAAGAAGGAAGAGAATAGCTTTGTGACTAAGAAAGAAGTGTCTGGATGAAAATTACCAAGTGTGAGACATAAACACCATCTCAAAGGTAAGAAACTTGGTTTGAAGAAAGGCAAACCTGGTTAAAATTTGAGGAGTAACCTTGGTATAAATTTTGTGCATTCTCAGCAGCGAAGGTCCACCTAAAAGGGCCCCCTGGCTGTCACCATGGATTGTAAGCATTGGATGAATAACACCCTCAGTGAGAGACACCCAGTGGAGAGCCTGCAGCACTAAGTGGTTTTTTGAGCAACTTAGGGTGAAAACAATTTCACTGTGTCAGGGAACCAACCACATACATGACAAGAAGGCAACTTCATGCCTGTCATGTCCAGTGGTGGCCTCTGCAGAACACCGTCTCTTGCCACCACCCTCATGAGCATGAGAATCCTTTTTTCTACAAGCTTTCTCTCTCAGTTCTGGAGTCTTTACAGTAGTAGTACTTGTAATTATAAAAACGAAACTAGCTAAGCCTTCTTGAGTGCTTGACATGTGTAAGGGGCTGAATGTTCCACATGGATTATCTCATTTCATCTCTCAATGGCCTCCTAAGGGCAAACTGTTACAGACCCATTTCAAAGGTAACACAATCAAGAATTAGAGAGATCAAAAGAATTGCTCACGATCAGGAAAAGGCCATATCTCAAACCCCAAGCCAAACCCTAACCAAAGCCATATCTATAGGATCTTGTAGCTAAAATAACACCAAGGCCCAACCATCCCTTAAAAATGATTGCTCTTTCTAGATAAAAATTAAAGTTGGTGGGTTTAACATGACCATGTATCTCTGATGGCTCCGTAATCACGACTGCAAATTACAATGAAGGAAGAAAAATGGAAGGAAATAACACATGAGAGGACGGAGAAAATAGTAGAGGTGGCAATTGCATCCAATACAGTTCATTGAACTTACATGCTGGGGAGTGCGTGGCCGGGCCCTAGAGGACCCAGCAGGGGATGGAAGTTGCAGGTATGTGGCCTGCAGATGCCTCACCCTGCAGAGTGCTGGACAAGACAGGAGCCTATGGAAGTTCCTACAGGGAGCCATGGACCCTCCAGGTCCCATCGCCTCCTTGTGCACCACACTCCCAGGAGGTGTATTCCCTGGAGAAATTAAGCTTGGATTTAGAAACACCAGGCATAGAGAAGAGCAGAGGGGCAGGGAAACAGGCAGGTGATATCGACACTTTTGTAAGGCCCAGACAGGGCCTCAGCTCTCTCTTCTCTTCTCCCACCTATCGGCAGAACGGACTGCTCACAGGTGAGCCCATGTGGCAAGTTCTCTCTAGACACACATACACACGTACACACACACGTACACATGCAAACACATAAACATGTGCACACACATACACATGTGTACACACATACACATTTGCACTCACCCAGGCACACACACACAGAGACACACGCTAAAGCAAATGTTAGAAAATTCCTCTTTGGACAAAACTGTTCCAGAAAAAAAATAAGTGGATTACGACATTTGGGTTTTCCACAAAGTAAGAAGGACCATCTCCCACTGAATCCTGCTGTTAACTCCCTCAGTAAGCTGGCCTGTCTGCATGCACAAAGCTGACACTCACAGCAGATTTGGCCACCGGACATCAGCAGGAGGCTTCCCATCCGTGGGACAGAGAAAGTCAAGAAGTTCGGGAGACACACAAACCTTTCCCTCTCCCAGCTGCGGTTAAGAAGGTAGGCCTCTGGAGGTCCAGACACAGGTGGCGCAAGCTCTCCTGCAGGGTGGTTTGCAGCTTCGAAATTTTACGTTCAGATAATTCAGATATAATATTCACGTTCACATGTGACATGCCACCCCTAGAGAGACTGTGTCCCTGGACTAGTGTTTTCTTTGTGGATATGTGTGTTTGTGTGTGCATGCACGTTTTTTAATGTGTTTTAACAAAAGCTAGGAAGAGATAGTGTGAAGCTAACACAAATCCACCTCCTCTAAGACCTGAAAGAAGCTAACAAAGGTTCCACACGGGCATCGGCGGAGGCCCGGACTCAGGAAGATGCAGCAAACTTGTGTTTGGTGGAGGTGGAGGGCAGGAAACCCCAGCAGCTTGGGTTTTTTTAATATATATAATATAATACTATATTATATTATTTTTTATATATTTATTTTTTTCTCACACACATCCCATTATGTTCCACTGGCTCTGTTTCTTTGTTTTTATATTCCACTGGGCAACCTTACAACCTTAAGCGTAACACACTTTTTTATGAGACAAGGTCTTACTATGTTGCCCAGGTTGGTCTCCAACATCTTGCTTCAAGTAATCCTCCTGCCTCAGCCTCCTAAATCACTGGGATTACAGGTGTGAGCCACCACATCCAAACTAGAGTAGCATTATGTTTTGAGAAATTTTCCATGTCCATCAAAACTTTTATATGTGCCTACATTCCTTGATCCAACAATTCCTCTAGGGAGACTTTAATCTAAGTCAATATTCAGAGAATGCACATAAATATAGGCACCAATTTGTTCCCCTCAGCGCTGCCCATAATAGTAAAACACCGGAGAAAAAATCATATGTATTGGCTACTGGATGAAATGATAGACAACTATCAAATTAGTGATATAGATGTATATTTGACCTCAACATGATGTTTGTGATTTATTACATGAAGGAACATGTTATAACAATGTTTAGAGTATGTGTATTGATGTGTAAGTGTGTATGATTTTTCCCTAGTATTCATTTAGTTATAGCGTACTCAGGAAAAAAAAAAAAACATGAAACCATTACTATTTGAAAACAACAAATGCAAATTTAATAGGTAACAGCCATGTACATAATTTAGGGGTAGAAATTTCTAAGCCTATAGAAAATATCCCACTGCTCTTTAATCCAAGAAATCAGGGTTGCTTCCCCAAGTTCCCAAATTCCTGGAATGTCTTTTTAGTGCTGTAAGACAGCAACGGAAGGATTCAAGGAGATTCAGCACCCAGACTGTCCACACCATCTCAGGCCCCTGGCTCTCAATCCCTTGTGCCCCTAGCAGGGCCCTGCTCTGGAGGCTGCACGTCTGGGCCTCTGGAGTCTGATGGGCCTGGGCTCAGACCCTCGTGCTTCTCTGCACCCGCGAGCAGAAGACCTGGATGGATTGTTTTCTCAGAGCTGCTGTTTGTGAATTCTGGAGATCATTTGTGTGGATTAACTGAGACAACAGATATTTGGTATCTGCATATAGAAAAGTTAGATGTTCTTCAAGGAGGAATTATTCTGCATAAGCTATCTTTTGGGGGCAAATGGCACATTGTAGCTGGTTTAGCCCATGGCAACTGTTATCATTGAAAACCCGTGCAGCTTTCTTCCAGGTTTCACCCCGTGTGGCTCTGTGTGAGGTGCACAGCCTATGGGTGGCTCATTCACTTTTTCTTGGTTGAGGAGAGAAACGTGGTACCACGCATGCATGCAATGTGAAAACCTATATCAGATCCAAATTTGCCTTTCAGAAATGGAAATCTCTTTAGCTAAAATTGTTTTATTTTGGCGTAAAGGGGAACCATCCTGGTGCCCCCACTTTTCCAAAGCTCCTTGCTTTGTCCCAGTTTGGTTGCATCAACGAGGTATATTTGGAAAATTGTAATTCTTAAGCAAGCATATGGCTTTCTCTATGAGGATTTATGAAAGAAATGTTTTGCTCAGTTTTTCTTTCTGTATTATTTCTTAAAAAGACAAACCACTGGCCGGACACGGTGGCTCACCCCTGTAATCCCAGCACTTTGGGAGGCCGAGGTGGGCGGATCACAAGGTCAGGAGATAGAGACCATCCTGGCCAACATGGTGAAACCCTGTCTCTACTAAAAACACACACGCACACACACACACAAAACAGCCGGGTGTGGTGGTGCACGCCTGTCGTCCCAGCTACTGAGGAGGCTGAGGCAGGAGAATTGCAGTGAGCCAAGATCATGCCACTGCACTCCAGCTTGGGCGACAGAGTGAGACTCCATCTCAAAAAAAATTAAAAAAATAAAATAAAATAAAAGACAAACCACTTTAATGACTGTCTCATGATTTGCAACAGTGAGATTTATGATGGAGTCACCACTGCGTGCACGTGAAGGCTGCCTTTGTCCTGGCCCCACCCCTCTGGGAGGTGGTGCACCCCTAGGCCCTGTGGGACGTTTCTTATTGGGTGAATACCATTACCTCATGTTGTCATAGGGTATGATGTATTGATAGCTATGTCTGAATTTTAATAATATTGTCTTGTAAGAAAAGGCAGGGAGAAACAGGTGATATATTATTATATTGAATAATGTTAGCTCTCTACATGTAATACACAATCTTGAGTATTACAATACTACTCAAGATTGGCTGCAGAGTCATATAATTGTAAAGATTTGTTAAATACTTTATTGTTTATGTGAAGTTTTACATATTTTGTGGAAAATGTCTTAAGTTAGTCGATATATATATTATTTATATATGTAAATTATTTTTATATGATTTTTCATATATTATATATAAATCATTATTTTTCATATATCACTATATATAAATTTAATCATCAGATGGATTTTCCTATCATAAAAGCAAGGTATAATATAATCTTGCTTTAATTTAAGTTATCTAGCAAACTTTAAGCTCAATTCTTTTGTTATTATGACAGACAACCTAGGATTGATTTTCTTAATCTTTATTTCAGAATTAAGGGACAATTACTGTCTTTGGTATTTCTCATCTCTGACCCTGGTTTCCTCATCTGAAAAACAGGAATAGAAACGCCTAGCTCATCTGTTTCTTGGGAGTCTCTGATGTGTCCAGTACAACAGGCAGCCCTGGATGGGAGCTTTCTTCCCATCTGAAATCAGTTCTGGCAGACGTGGCCACACTCTTCTGGGTCTCAAGTGCTGTGTGCCCTGGATAAACCTTCACTGAAATTCTAAGTCCCCTCATGCTTCTCCCAGGGATTAGGGGTGTTTGAGAGCCAGGGGAGCAAGCTAACACTTTTTCTTGTTTCCTCTTTCGTTCTTCAGCTCCAGCATCCCCACCAAAGTTCTCCCTGCCGTCCACTGCGCTTGTAACCATGGACAGGACCCTGTTTATGTTGTCAAAATTTAATAGCTTTTATGCGTCCTGCCTAAGTCTAGCTAAGACTGTAGCAAATATGATACCCTATTATTTTTCAGGAAAAAACAAAAAGGACAAAAAACACTTTCACAAATGCCTGCCCCCCGCCACCCCTGAGGACTGTGTACCCTGCCTTCCTCACGGGCACCCAGGCTGGGGCCTTCTTCTTGGGGACCCCCAGGCTCAGGGGCTCACTGGCCACCATCCCAGCCCTTCATCACCAGGCATCTCCTCTCTAGGAGTGTCCCCACCTGCTGTGCACCCGGCTAATTCCTTCCTCTCAGAGCACACAGAATGACCCTGCCTTGCCTCCAAATTCCCTTCCCCAGCCCGTTTCTCTGCCTCCACAATCACAGCAAATGTCCCTTAATGAGGTGTCCACAAGGCCTCCCAGGATCTCACCTTACACTCTCCAGAGCCCTCTCCAGTCAGGCCCGACAGGAAACACCCAAGTCCACGAAGCTCAGCCCCCAATTCTCAATCCCAGGGGCCTTCCGTGCTCTTCTTGCTCTTCTCCCGAGGAGCAGCACCGGGCTGGCCAGGCTCCTGCTCCGACAGGCTTTCCCCGGCTGGGCCCCAGGAGACCACCACTGTCCATGCCCAGCCACTCACCGGCTGTGTTTGCAGCCTCAGCCCCACTCCCTGGGCAGACTGTGGATGCTGCTTCCTCACTCAGCTTCTCCAGCGTCCCACTGGAGCATAAGCACAATGGCTGCACAGGGTTTGTCTGATGATTTGACTGTGGGATCCCCAAATCCCAGAAGTGTGTCTGGTACACAGTAGACGGTAACTACGCTATAAAGTAAGGAAGCACCGAGTTTCCCACGAGCAGTGATGATTGTTCATGGCCGCGCACATTATCTGTGTGTGTGCTTTCATGTATATTTACACACGTGTTTATGTGATGTCATACGTGCAGCTATTTGTGCTTGCGTGATTAAATGTGTGTTTACATGCACACTTACATGTGTGCCTGTGCCCTTGCGTGTTTGTGTGTGCTGTCATGTATGTTATGTTTGTATAGTTACGTGCATGCTCATATGTGCATGTTTGTGTCTCGTGTGTCGTGTGTGCTTAAACGTGTGTTTGTGGGTTTCCATGTAGGTTTAGGTTCGTAGGTGCATGTTTGTGTACTCTCCTATTTGTGTGTTTTTTGTGTCTTTTCCATGCATCTGTGCATGATTACATGCATGTTCATGTGCATATGTGTGTGTGAGTGTCTATGTATGTGTGCTTACATGCTTGGACGGAGCCTTTGTTGCTTGCCAGTCATGGTAGTAGGAACATTACGTTGAACCTCACTTAATGAGCTCTTGTCCCTCTAGAATGCACAGATATTTTTAGAGGAACTTTCTGGACTCAAGCATTCCCAGATCAGAGAGTTAGAACTGACCTGCATCATCCAAATTTCAGGCAATTGTAGAAGAAAAAGCAAGAGAGAAGTGACGAGATTCTCTGATTCCCAAAGCAAAGCACACATGCCTGATTATGAGGCGGGATTTAGAAAACAGTCTGCTTTGGTTTGTACAATTTACAACTTAATAGCCATGGCTACTATATGCCTTCTTCTTCTCCTTCTCTTTCTTCTCCTCTCCTTCTCCCCTCCCCCTCCCCTCCCCTCCCACTCCCCTACCCCCTTCCTCCTCCTCCTCCTCCTTCTTCTTCTTCCTCTTCCTCTTCTTCTTCCTCTTCCTCTTCTTCTTCTTCCTGTTCTTCTTCTTCCTCTTCTTCTTCTACTATGGTTGAAAA
>NW_026652280.1:2119382-2124382 GCF_009828535.3 Hylobates moloch | reverse complement strand
CATTGCCACTCTAAGCAAACAGGACAATTTTCAGGAAGCGAATAATGGAGTCAGACTCATGTTTTCGGTAGATCGCTCTGGTGGTTAGATGGAGAGTAGATTTGCCAGTGGGCCTGGATGTAGAGAGAAAAGTGGGTAGAAAGTTTTAGTAGGTCTTCATTCATTCATTCATTTATCCATTCCTTCATTTATTCAACAAATGTTTTTTGAGCACCCACCATGTTTCAGGTCTCTTCTTGACAATGGAAATAAGACAAATGAGGTCCCTGTCCCATGGATCTCTGTGTTAGATGCTCTGTTCTGGGAAAGGTGGTCAGTGAGCAAGAAAATAAGTCCGAGAATTTCAGTGAGTGATAAGTGCTATGATAAAAAATAAAGGCGAATGAGAAAATTCCAAGTTGGAGTTTATTTTAGCTAGAAGGTACAAAGAAATTTATTTTGAAGAGTTGATATCCAAGCACACAATTCAAGAATTATCTGGAAAACCTTAGAGTTAAAAAAAAATGTCCTCAGCAGAAGGAACAGCAAGTGTTTTGCATGGGAAGGCAGAAGAAAAGTGTGTTGGAGGAAAGGAAGTCAGGGAAGGACCAGGAGCGATTTCCCAGAGGTAAAGTGGATCTATTATTTCTTGTAATAATGCAGTTGGCCTTTTTTCCTTGCTTAAACCATTCCAATTATTAAAATAGACAGGTACAGAAAATTGCATAAGGCAAAAGTATAATCTGATAAATTATTATAAAACATATACCCTTGTGGCTACTGCTCAAGTCAAGACAGGGAGTTTCACTGCCTCTTCCTCATACACCCTCAACACCCTTAAAATTATTAATCACCATCTCTATTTTTAGAGTAGTCTCTTCTTGGTGTTTCTTTAGAGGTTTATCACTTAAGCATTTCTAAACAGTTTGTTTTAGTTTTGTTAGTTCTGGCTTTAAAATGGCTGTTAATCTCTAAATATTCTATTTTCATCCCTTCCTTCCCTTACAATTTTTTGATTAATCCTGATATTTGATGTTGATGGCATCCCATGGGAAGGTTTAATGGCTTTCTTTTCCCTGTAGTTTCTGTGAAGCTGGTATTTAGAGAGAATTCATCAGATTCATGGTTTGTTTGTTTCCTGCTTTTCCTTGTTTTGTTTTTTCTGCAAGACAAACGATGGTGGTATTTTCTTTCTTTCTTCTTGTGGCATTTCCTGTTAATGGTGCTTGATGCCTGTACCTAGGAGTTCATTAGGAATTGGAAAATAATGATATTTTAACATTTTCTTTTTTCATTTATTGCTTTGAATATGACTATAAACAGGCATTTTTTTGCATCTATTTTTTAGATAACCAGTGATACTGTGCATACAGGAAAGGTATGATAAACGCTTGATTCTTAACTTTTCATTTACTAGTTTTCAAGGTAACCAATTGGTGACAATTAGTTTCCTATTGCTGTTATAGTAAAGAACTATAAACCTATAATACAAACTTATTCTCTTGCAGTTTTGGAGGTGAGAAGTCTAAAACAGGTCCCTAGGGCTGGTTCCTTTGGAGGCTCTGGGCAGAAGGCAGTCTGTCTTTTCCAGTGGCTCAGTGCCCCCTGCACTCCCTGGCTCCTGGCTCCCTCCTCCCTCCATCCTCAAGGCCAGCAGCATAGAAGTCTCACTCCTCTCTCACCTCTGCCTCTGTCCTCTCTTCTCCCTTTGCATTCGCTGATCCTCCAGTATCCCTCTTAGAAAAACCCTTGTGAATACATCAGATCCACTCAGATAACTCAGGAAAATACCCCATCTCAAGGTCCTTGACTTCATCACATCAATAAAGTCCCTTTGGTTATATAAGGTAAAATATTTACAGGTTCTGGGAATTAGGATGTGGACATATTTAGGGGGATCATTATGTTGCCTGCCACAGTGACCAATTATTTTTTCTTAAATAGTATTTTGAGCATATGAATTTAAACATATTTCATGGATTTTAATTAACTGTAGTATCAGTTCCAATTGTCCTCCCATCATTGGCCGGCAGGATTGGTGGGATCCTGCACTTTTTTATCTGGCCATCATAATCTGTCTTAGCTTCCTTATATCTATCTGGTATAACTACATAGTTCCAAGAAACTCTGATTTCTTTTCGTGGGAAATAGTATTTCAAAACCACAATCTGTCCATTACTACTGTGTTAGTTATTTTTTTCCCTAGGCTTTACCAATTCAAATTTATGATAAAAATACCCTCTTTTACCTTACAGATGTATTTCCATTCTTCCATATTAAGTATTCTGGGTTTTGAGACACCTAACTAGAATTTTTTCATAATTACTGGTTTGCTTTTTGTCCATTCTACATGTATGACAGTTTCAAAATACCAATACCAACTCAGCCCACCTGATATGATGTAGCACATACTCACCCAATTTTCCGCCCATTTTATAGTTGTACTACGTCTACATTGTCAAAGCCATAGCTGTCATGTTCTCTATTCTTTTTCCCTCTCATGTGGTCTCACTGCTATAGGTAGCTACATATTTAAGGTTCATACCAGCACTAGTATTAATTCCTTTGGTAATGTGATGCTCATTATCCAGTAGATTTTCCAGAGAGGAATTATGGAAGAAATATTCCTGAGTGTTTGTACATTGATTAACATTTGTCTGTGATCCCCATATTCAAAAGTAAATTTGAGTGGATGATAATGGTGGGTTCCTATTCTCTTTCCTTGGTTGTCTTAACTATGGTTCTCCATTTGTTTTTGCAGCCTAAGTCTTGCTGTTAAGAATTTTGTGACAATTTTTTCCCCATTACAATTTACTTGGTTTGGGGGCTTAGATTCACAAATGGTTTCTTCTTCTTTAACTAGATTATGTCTTGGTGTTGGGAATTCTGCATTAATATTTTCAAATAGATGATGTACTCTTTTAATATGTACTCTCAGATATTTTTAAAATAAATAGTTTTTCGGGAGAGTTTCCTTGCTTAATAGATTTTAGTGTTTGCTGCTTATTTGCTTTAATTTCTTTTTTTTAAGGACTCCTATAATACATATGTTGGATCTTCTTTACCCCTTTCTTTAATAATGGCCCTTTTCTTTCTATTATCCTTTTTGTTTCTTTCTTCACTGGTCTCTGATTTTGCTCATTTTCATTCTCTATTCTTGAAAGACATCATTTATTCTGCTTATTTGCCCTTGTGTTCATTCTAGTTTAGCATTCAATTCTCAACTGATACTTCTTTTCATTATAATTCTTTCAAGCTATATCTCCTAAATTCTGCATTTTTTTTTACAATTCTAGTATATGTTATTTTTTCATAGCTTGCATTATTTTCTTAGTGTTTTATTTTAAAATAGCTCGTTATATTTTCATGAATGTCTTTGGCACATTTTTCAGGCATTATAGTTATTTATCAGTAGAAATGCTATTTTGTGTATTTTTAAAAATAATAACTTAGCATGGGATTTAACTCCAGCATTTTTTTCTTGTGCTTTTCTTGTGAAATTACTTTGCCTGAACTTTTAGAAAAGGTGTGGACCAGGATATCTTTTTTTTTTTTTTTTTTTAACTCCAGGGAGTGCCCAGCCTATTGTTGGCATGTGTCATTTGAAAGCGTGGTTGTTGCTTTCTGAGAGCTCTTGGATTTTCTCTCAAACTTTTCTCTAGACCTTTCCTTATGGTTTTTTTTTTTTTCATTTTTCTTGTCCCACTAAATGTATATCCTTGCCTAAACACTTATCCCCAGCATAACATTTTGTACCAGAGATTATTTGATTCATAAGTTTTAAAAGCTCATAAAATCTGACTCTCCTGGTTTCTACTAACCTTCCTGCAGGTCCTTCCACTCACCTTCTATTGCAGGGAGCAAACCTCTTCTCATTTCAGCTGTGGAGAAAATTGGCCCCTGTGATTCCCAGTGAGTTTTTTTCAGCTCATGTGGCCTGTGGGATGCTCAGTCATATCCTCTGCTTCCCCAGGCAGAGTCCGGGATCCCATGCCGATGTGGTGGTTGTGATTTTCCATGCTCCTTTAGGCTGGAGTTTATACAGTTACACGCCACTGAGCTTTATCATAGACAATGTTCACAGGCTTTTGCTTTCACTATCTTGATGCTCCTGGTTGCTCTACTTGTTGTTTGTTAATGGATTCAGGGAGATTAAAAAACTGTGCTGCCTCACCTGCCATTGGCTCAGAATACCAAAAAGGTATAAATTTTATTTTGTGAGGGATGGACTACCAGTAGGGTATTTTGAGCAGAGCAATAAAATGATCTGGTTTCTATATTTACCTTATTCCCTTTTCTGTTGTGGGGAAAATCCGTGCTGGAGTGGGCATCCCAGGGCAGGAGCAGGAGACCAGCAGGGGCAGCTGCTGGTAGAGGTGGGTCTCAACCCCATGGCAGGGAGGAACTGGATGTCTTAGATGCACTTCCTTCCTAGGGCACTTGTCACAGAAGCAGGGGGCCAGGAAGAGAGCACAGGAGCCTGTGATGGGCCTGAGGTTTAAGGTATAAAAGCCCAGTGGGGGCCTGTGATGAACCTCAGATTTTGGGTGCATGAGTTGGCTGGCGGATGCTGCCCTTTTGGAAGACAGGGACACTGGGGAGGAACTGATCCAGACAGGGATGGAAATGGTTCTTTTATAACAGATTCTATTTGAGGGGCACATTAAGAACCCAGGTGGATCTGTGGAACAGGAAGCTGGTCACTGGAGTTTGGAGCCCAGGTGAGAGGTCAGGCTGGATGCACAATTACAGGGCAGCATCTTTCTTCTGAAGGAAGAAGCATACATGGCGGGAGGAGAGGCTGGGACCAAGCTTAGAAAATGCAAGAAAATCAGGCAAAAAGAGCAGTCAGTGAGGTCATAGGAAAACTATGGGTGTTTTTTTTTTTTTTGACAGCCATGGGAAAATTGTATTTCAACTTATTCAGCTAAGAGATGAGAGGGACTTGACCTACATTCCTGACAATGGGCACAGCAGGGCAGGGAGTGATTCAGAAGATAATTGGAAAGACAAATTGCTAG
>NW_026652280.1:2009382-2114382 GCF_009828535.3 Hylobates moloch | reverse complement strand
GCTCTTTTGGATATCCGGATTACGTTTTTCCAGTCTATGATTTTAAAAACAAATGTACAGAGATTCTGATTTCAGAGAGACGGAGTAGACATTTTCTTCCCTATTCTTTCCACGAGGTGCAGCTCAGAACCCTGGATGTCATAGATTAAACACATGTAAGACTCTGAAGATGGAGAGAAGAGGCAGAGTCTCCAGGGACTTCAACCAGGAAATGACATGGGAGGGAGTTCCCTGGACTTTCCTTCTGCTTCATATATCCCAGGCTTGGAGGTAAAGAAGCCAGCAACCCAGAAGTGCCAGCTCAAAGACAGACTGCATATGTGACTCTAGCCTCATAAGATAATATCACATTTTTGCTGCACCTTTTCTGTGTTTAGATACACAAACACCACTGTGTTATATTGTCTACAGTATTCAGTACTTGCCATGCAGGTGTGTAGGGGCAACGGGCCACACTACACACCTGAGTGTATAGAAGGCTGTCCCATCTAGGTTGGTGCAAAAAAAAGGACAAGTCCTCAGAACAGCTGCTCTCCAGCCAAAGATCCAGGAAAGGGGCAGACTAGAAAGACAGAAAGCTTTTTTTAAATTTTATTTTGCTGGGGACTTTCTTTTTTACAGCTCCATAACATACTGTTTCATGACTATCCTTCTGTCTACATTCAGAATAAGCATATTTGTTTACCAAATCTATGGTCTACACATTTGAAAAGTGTGCAAGAAGGTGGAGTTTTCTAAGCAGTGTCCAGATCGGGAGTGAGTATTTTACCTGCAACCTGGCATAGAAAGGACGATGCTCAGTCCTGTTTTCAGCTAGGAGCCTGTGTCTGACCTTGGAGCGTCCTGGAGAGCTGGTACATCACACCGTGCATGCTTACAGTGCCTGCAAGGACACCCAAGGCAGACCTCAGAGCTGGTACATCACACCGCATGCTTACAATGCCTGCCAGGACACCCAAGGCAGACCTCAGAGCTGGTACATCACACGCATGCTTACAATGCCTGCCAGGACACCCAAGGCAGACCACAGCGCAGGTCTCAAAACTACCATCCGGGCACTGAAAACCCTGAACTTACAATGCCAGACCTCTTACATGTCGTACAGAAGCCTGGTGGCATTGGCAACGCTATTTTCCTTCCTGTTGCAGTGATATGATTAGGGTATACCTGGAGGGAATAATGGTTCCAAAAACATAGAAAGAAAATTTGAAATAAAACAAGTATTCATATCAATAACAGATAAGGCTTATGCAAACCTGGGTTTAGAAACACATGCGTATATTCGAAATGAGAAGTTAAGACGGGAGTTTAGTGAAGTGTTTCTTTTATCTTGCCAGTTTCATTCCCCTTTTGTATACATAATCATCTCTCAGTATCAGTGGGGGACCAGTTCCAGGACACCTTGGATGCGGAAGTCCCTGATATAAAATGGGGTAGTATTTGCATACAAGCGATGCACAGCTTCCTGTGTGCTTTAAGTCATCTCTAGATTACTTATCACACTTGATACAATGTAAATAGTGGTTGTGCTATATGGCTTAGGAAATAATGGCAGAGAAAAGTCTGTACACGTTCGGTACAGGTGCAACCATCCTTTTTCTCCTGAATATTTTCTATTGCAGTTGGTGGAATTCACAAATGTGGAATCCATGGAAAAGGAAGGCCGATCATATCTAATCCAAAAATGTGAGCAGAGCTGTTACTTACCAATCTTAAAAAGGGGTGTGAACCCTTGATTTCCTACATACACATCCTACTTCTGGGGTTAAGTCCTACCAGAAGCAGGATTTTTAAAAAATATAAAAATCGATTGTTATTTAAAGATTGGCAATCTCCAGTGTTGTTTTGCTTTGAAACAGACATTTTCAGCGTCACCACTGTTCTTGTTCATGTCGTACATAATTGTGTGAAGAAACACACACACATTATTATATGCTTATTTATTTGTATAATATAATCTAAGGAGATCCAAATTTGTTTCTGGATTTGCATTTTGTAATTTATTTCGTGAACAATTCGACACTGTAAAATGGGAGAATTTTTCCTTTCTTTTATTTTCAAAAATATTTCTATGTAATGTTAGCTATGTTTTATAATCTGTTAATGAAACAAAACGTGCCTGTTTGTGTGTGTGTTTTGTGTGTGTTTGATTTTCAAGAGCGTGTGCAAAATCGCCTCCTCAAGGAGACAGTGCCGACAGAATTGAACCTTTCCTTCCCCTGTAAACATCGTGAAACTGTGTATTGGTAGAAGACAGCACTTCCTTGATAGCACGTTGAAATACTTTTGAAACTGTAAGCACGTAGTAAACTCTTATTAACAGCATTTTATGTGTCAGGAATTGTGTTGAGTTTTGAGAAAATAACAATATTAAAAAATCTATGGACATGACCTGAAGACCTCTTTGACTGACGGAGGGCAAGCTAGCAGTATTACATAGACAGAGTTAAAACAGGGCATCACCAGGCCATGAAACGCGTGCAGAGAAGGGGGCGACTGGCTCTGTGTGCTGGGGTGGCAATGGCATTGGGGCATGGTGTGCAGGCTGGAAGGCGCTGTGAGGGCTGATGCGGCCAGCAGGACTCGGCAGGAGGACACCTACCTGTCCTGTGCAACGTTCTCAACATGTGCTCAATCATAAGACAGAAAGGGATGGTTGGGGAATGAGACTGGAAGGTGAGAGGGATCCAGGTGAGTGTGCTGCAGACAGGGGGGTCTTTGGATCCAGGCAGGCATGGTAGGGGGAGACTGTGGAACGACGGACCTCCCAGGCTCAACAGCCTGGTCCTAGCAAGGAGATTAATAACAGCACGTACCTCCTATAGCAACCTGTCATGCATTTTTATAATCATTATGATTATTAAAGACCTTGTAGGGCAGACTAGGAAACTTGGAATTTTATTCTTTAAGTGACCCTGCCACAAATCACCTGCTTTCTTGAAACGCACTTCACTGCAGGTGTCTGAGGAAGAGCGAGGGAAAGGCTTGGAAGTCACTAACTGACTCTAATCTAGGAAAACACACACAAAACAATGTGCAAATAACACATCTTTTCTATATTTATTATGAATGAATGTAGCCTTTTACATAAAAAGAATAAAAGAGATGTTTACTTATTGGAAGTCTTATTACTCTAGTTTATACCCTCTTTATTTTAACATAAGTTGTCTGTTATCTGTCTCTCTGTCTTTCTCTCTGTGTCTGTCTGTCTCTCTCTTTCTCTCTCTGTCTCTGTCTCTGTCGCATGCTCTCTCTCTCTCTCTGGTTTTCTCTCCTATCTCTCTGTCTCCATCTCTCTCTCTCTCTCTCATTTTTCTTCTCTCTCACACACGAACAGAAAAACAAAACACAAACCTTCTTGGGCATGCCCATTGGGCATATCTTTGCAAACCCAATGCTAACAATACTAATCTATTTATCTGAGAGTAGGGAAAGGAATAAATGTTACAACACATTAGAATTTCTGCTGTCTCAGTATGTTTAACTGGGGACCAAATTAGTGAAAATCAGCTGGAGTAAATTCAGTCCTCGAAAGGGTTAGGCCAGGCCGTTGTAAAAAGGAGCACTGAGATGTTATTTGGAACAAACAGAAGGTAGGAAATCCTAAAGTAGGGAGAGAAAGCATAGCTCTTATACTCTCTTTTACTTAGAATAAGACAGAAAGAGGATAGGCATTTATTGCACGGCCACTGAATGCTAGGCATCGTACCTCGTGTATATGCGTGTTATCACATATTTTAAGAATATCTCTCAATCTTCTTAAGCCTCAATGTGGTGGATATTGTCATCCTATCTTACAGTCAGGAAAATATTTTTAGAAGAACCAAGACACAGGTAGCTAATAAGTAGCCCATGGACTTGGTATTCCACCCACGGCCTTCTCTAAATGCTGCGGTGACACAGTTCTCATCGAAGGTGAGTTAGGAGTGAATGTAAAGATGGGTTAAGAACAGGGCCCCGGATTCAGACACAGCTGGACTTCAAATCCATTCACAAGCCCTAATACCTTGGTATAGTCACTTATGCTCTCAAATGTTCATTTTCTTCAGGTTTAAAACATAATAAATTTATTTTAAGGATTAAATAAATATGCATGGAAAACATGCAATTTAATGTCCAACGGGGAAAATAATATTATTAAGACAAATACTTGATGTTTAGAATCACTTGGTTATCATTATTATTAGCTACCTTTTGTGGACATTTCATTTCTGCTGCAATACAAGCAGCATTTTACAGCACTGGCCTCTGAGGTTTATAATTTAAGTCCTGTTTCCAGGGAAAGGGCAGTAAAGAGCCTTTAGTTGGCTCAAGAATCCAGTAAAACGTGTGCCTGTTCCTACAGTTTTCTAGCATGCTATGAGAAATCTCAGATTTATTTCCATTTGAAGATTTCTGGATTTAATATTTGCATGAATTTCTATTTTTCTGTGTGTCCTGGTGATGCCTAGTGCAGTTCTTTTAGGGCAAAGAGGCAAAGGAAAATAACAAGGAGTAGACGTAGCATATTTAATGCTCTGGCTAAAATATCAACAGGAGTTACAGCCTTCAGCAAGGAAGATATTTAGCAAATCAATAATTTAGACTTCCATTTATCTTTTGGTATCTAATTTTTTTCTTTAAAAAAAATGATGATTCAAAAGCAATGCTTGAAGTGAGGTTAGTAAAACTTTACATTAACACCTGTGTCTGGCTTCCCACGCATATTGCATTTCAAAGCAAAAACTAGGTGTATGCTTGTAACTGGAAATAGGGTCGGACCTTCATAAGCGGTTCCTCCTTCTCACTGCGAAAGGTAAAGATCATCTTGACCCCTCAAAGCCTGACTGTGCTGCACTTGAGATGCGGCTGACAGTCGCCTTTCATGGCACATGATCTATGTCTCTATCCATCGCACTTCAACCCCTGGCGTCACTTGTTATGGAATTCTCCCCAGACCGTGCAAATGAAGATCATTTAATCAAGGAACCATTCTGGATGCTTCGGACCCCAGAAATAGCAAGTGGGGCCCCCTCACTCAGCTGAAGGAGCAAGGGGAGGAGATGATGCCACTGCAGACTGGGAAGAGGGGCCACTTGGCGAGAACCACAGTTGTGGAGGGGCCCAGCTGTGTCCCAAGAGGTGAAGCTCGGTCTCCTTTTGCCCTTTGGTCTCCTACCAGAGCCCTCCACAGACCGGACTCAACCAGAAGACAGTGACAAAGGGGCCGGGGGAGGGGGGTGCGCACAGCCGGCAG
Source organism: Hylobates moloch (assembly GCF_009828535.3). Lineage (NCBI taxonomy): Eukaryota > Metazoa > Chordata > Mammalia > Primates > Hylobatidae > Hylobates > Hylobates moloch. The sequence continues at coordinate 2,109,146 of NW_026652280.1, read as the reverse complement.
GGTCAGCCTCCAGGGCTCCAAGCAGGGAGAGGAATGGAGCCAGGTGGGCCACGGAGAAGAACTGCAAAAAAGGTGATCAGTAACCATTCGGCGATGTCCCCACTGCGTGGTGCAGAACTCAGCACAGATTAGACCCCAGATAAGAATTTGTTGAATGGCTGAATGAATAAATGCTTGTTGGGAATCGCCAGAAAAAAAAAAAGAAAAGAAAACAGAACATTGCAGCCAAATAAACACTAAGAAAAATGTTATACAAAAATCCAATAGCAGACCCTTTCTAGTGCACGTCCAGCAATACAGAATAGGACAGACAGGAGAGGGGCGAACCTGGGGACCACTGACCGCAGTCCCTGTCTGTGCCTGAAGCAGATGCATGAGCACAAGTTCCTGTGGCCTCAGGCACCTTATATTTAAAATGGTGACGACAATGGAACCCCCACCTGACAGGGCTTCTGTTAGTCATGGGAATGGTGGAGGTGATGAAGAAAGAGCCTGAAATTCTAGCCTGTGTTTGCTAAGTGCTGTTAATCTCACAGTGATCACGGATCATGCATCAGGGAAGGATGCTCGCTGAAGAGCTTTGCGGGTCTCCTGCTAAGGAAGGAAGCTCCTCCAGGGAGAGCGTGTCCCCTGTCTTGTTCATCCAGCTCTTAGCTCCCTCACGACCCCTGGAGAGAAAGGTAACTGCATCAGTCATCCCAGATGACAGGTTTCTGAGACGTTATCCGGGAAAATAGACCTGCCATTTAACTCTACATAATTTAAATCAAATTGGATATAATGGTTCTTGGTGATGAAGTTTGAAACCTGAAATTTGAAATGAAATATTACCAGCTTTTTGGACACGCCGTCCCAGGCTCTTTGCAGGTTTGAGCAGTGGTAGATTGAAGGACATGGGCACGGGGCCAGCACAGTTCCTGGCACACAGAGAGTGGTCGGTGAGTGACTCTGAGTGCCTGACACCAGGACAATTGGAACCTGAAACCCATGGTGTTTTCATGCTAATATCATGACACAGCGGCCTGACGTGTACGTGCAATAACATCGCACATGTGCCCGGGAAGAATGGCTTTCCAGATGTGTTTTCATATCACTTCTAAAACTCATTTTAAATTTGTGTCTCAGGTGGGGGCCTGGGGGTTTGGGAAGGCAGAGGGAGCGTGGGGTAATTGGCAGTGAGGGAGAGGAGAGCAGGAGTGGGGGTGGCCCTGCCAATGCCCATGCCTCCCACAAAGCTGTGCAGGAGGAACCCTCGCAGCCAAGGGCACCAACAGCTCCTCCAGCTGGTGCTCTGTGCAGATTCCCCACACGGAGTGAGGATTTGGGGCTGCTACACAGGGAGCTGCCTACATGCCTGCCTGGACCCAACTCTACACACTGTAGGACAAGTCTGAAAACAGGACTAATTATTTATTTACAGCAAATATCAACCAGTGTATGATTTTCATTCCTTGATACTTCCACCTGGGTGTTGACTTACGTTATTACTTATAAGCTTAGAGTCATGGTAATGACAAATCAGTGTGAGCAGCTTCAGATCGTGGTTAAAACTGACGCACATATTCATGCATCCGTGCATTCATTTTCAGCAAACAGGCAGAGCCTCCTGTCTGCGGAGCACTGCTGTAGGGAGTGCGGCACACCAGGAAAGGAGACAGCCTCCGAGAGAAGATGCTGGAATGAGTCTAGGAGCTTGTGAGTCAGGACAGAGGCACGGGAAGCAGCTACACATCAGGATGTGGGGAGGAGGGCAAGAGGGCCACTCTGGCTAGAGCGTTGCAGAGACATGTAAGACAGAGAGGAATTGGGGAGGTAGGCAGGGACCGTATCACCGAAGGTTTTGTGAGCTGTGTATTAAAAAGCATGGTCTCAATCAGACAAGGGTCAGGCAGGGACTTCTCAACCCGCTTCACAGTGGAATCACCTGCAGACCTTTAGTGACTATCGTTCCGTGGTGACACATTTTGCTTGATGCCGAGGTACTCGTAGGTGCTTAAGGAATGGCTTCTGAGTCATGAAGCTCATAAACCATTCTTTAACTTATATCAATCATGGAAGAGTTAACTAATAAAATGGTTTCAGAATTATGGGAAAATATTAATATAATTCCAATTGATGAATTCAACAGGAAATGTGAATATCAGAACAGTCTCTTTCTATCTCCTTGCTCTAGCAAGCAGCATTTAAAGTTGAGTGTTAATTGTTTGGCTTAAAAGTGTAATTTATTTTTCACTACTGAATTAGCAATACTTAGGCATATTATGCATGCTTAGGAGAGCAGCTTAGTTAAGCTTTAGTGCATGATTCTTAGAAGGTTGTGTTTGAAACTGAATGTGAACGCACAAGTGGGCCAACCTGTGACACAGACAGGAGCTGTCATTGCATAAATTAAGCATCTGCTTCATGCATTGCTGCAACTAGCGAGTTTTATTCATAAAATATTTACACACTATGTTCATAGCTGTTATTGCTCAGTGCCAAGTGAATGAATTTTCAATCTGAAGAAGCAAATGAGTTTCCAACTTGTTAAACTTCACCCCCAATGTCCATATGTTCAATTTTTTTTTCATATTCAGGAGAATCGTTCATGAATGTGAAGTGAGCAGTGTTTATTTTTCATGGTTGTGATCCCAGAATCAATGTGACTATAAGGGAAAAAGTAGATTAGTTAAGAATAGATTTATTAATTTTTGGTAGAAATTACCAATTTTATTAATAGAGCAAATATTAGAGGGAAGTTCTCAACATTTGGCCCAAGACACTTGTGAATATCTGGGGTTTCTTTAAAGCCTTGCAGGGAGTCCACGAATCCCTGGAAATTTGTACTCATTGTGCATTACACTGCTTAAGCACATTTCAAAAATCTAGAGGGCTAAATATATAATAAATTTAAAGGCAGTGAAGAACCACTTAACTCACTTAACTCTTTGGTTAGAAATTATATAAAGCTAAGAAATAAGAGAGGAACAAACCAATAATCCAAGTGCTATTGTTGAAATATGGTGCCTCCAAAATTCAGACATTGCCATTGTGATAGGATTCAGAGATGTGGCCTTCAAGAGGTGATTGTGCCATGAAGTCTCCTCCTTCATGACCAGGATTAAGGCCCTTAAAAGAGACCTCATGCCCTGTTAGGCTCACTTGCCTTCTGCCTTCTGTCAGGTGAGGATTTGGCAAGAGGTCCTCCCCAGATACCAGGTGCCGGTGCCTGGATCTTGGACTTCCCAGACTCCAGAACTGCTCTTTATTAATTTCTCACTCTCAGGTATTCTGTTAGAGCAGCATAGACAAAGGTAGAAACTGACACCAGAGGAATGGGATATCCCTCTAACAAACATCTAAAAATGTGGAAGCAGCTTTGGAACTGGGTAACAGGGGGAGGCTAGAACAGTTTTGCAGCAAATGGTGGAAAAACCTATATTGCTGTGAACATAAAGTCGATTCTAATGCTGGCTCAGAAAAAGGAGACAGTGGCTGGGCACAGTGGTCACGTCTGCAATCCCAGCACTTTGGGAGGTCGAGGTGGGTGGATCACCTGTGGTCAGGAGTTCAAGACCAGCCTGGCCAACATGATGAAGCCCCGTTTCTACTAAAAATTCAAAAATTAGCCCGTCCTGCTGGTGTGTGCCTGTAGTCCCAGCTACTGGGGAGGCTAAGGCAGGAGAATCGCTCCAACCTGGGAGGCGGAGGTTGCAGTGAGCCAACATCACACCACCACACTCCAGCCTGGGCAACAGAGTGAGAATTTGTCTCAAAAGAAGAAGGAGGAGGAGAAGGAGGAGGAGGAAGAGGAGGAGGAGGGAACTGTAGGGAAGGTCTGTTTCCTCCTAGAGACTACTTACCAGAATGTTGGCAGAAATAGGATAGAAAAAGCCATTCTGATGAGGTCTCAGACAGAAACGAAGAATATATTATTGGACACTGGAGGGAAATCCACCCTTCTTTCAAAGTGGCAGAGAACTTGGCTGAGTTATGTCTGCGTCCTAGATCTCTTTGGAAAGCAGAAAGTAAGAGTAATGAACTGGGATGTTTGGCAGAAGGAATCCCTGGGCAGCATTTGGGATGCTGTGTGGCTTCTCTAAACCGATTATAGTGAAATACATAAATTGCAAGAAGACGGAAGCTATGTAAAGACGACGTTTGTAATTTAAAAACAAAAAACAGAATTTAAAGGTTTGGAAAATCTGTTCTTTATAAATTACCCAGTCTCCAGTATTTTGTTGCCACAGCACAAAGGGACTAAGGCACTGAGAAGAGCAGTGAGCCCTCGAAGCAACTCCAGCAGCATTTCTCATGGGATCCTCCATGCTCTTCAAGTGACTCAACAACTGTTGGGAATCCAGCCACGTTTTAGGTCTGGCAGGCACACACAGATTTCTGACTATGAATGATCACGGCTTGTTATAGTTGTATGAAAATTAGAATAAATCTTAAAGTCCCTCCATAGGGGGTAGCAAATAAATGATGATGCTCTAATAAGTGAGGTAGCTCTGCTTGTCCACATGGAAAGCTCCCTGATCCACACTGATCATTTACAAAAGAAACTCAAAAGCTCTGTGTATCATTTCATTTTTGCAAACATAAGCAAGTGAGATATTTGAATTTATATCATTTTTATATTAAAATTACGGAAGGATAGGGATTCAAACACGATAAAGTTATTTACTAGGGAGGAGAGCTGAATTTACTTGGGAGGTGATTTTCAGTTTTGGCTCTATAAATTTTAGATTTTACAGTAAGCCTGGGTTCAGGTACTAGTATTGTAACCTAAAAACAAAAAAATGAGAAAAGAAAAGCATGGCCAAGCATGATGGTGAATACCAGGAATCGCAGCCTTTCAGAGGCCAAGGTGGAAGAATTGCTTGAGGCTGGGTGTTTGAGAGTAGGCTGGACAACATAGTGAGACCCCCATCTCTACAATAAAAAGAGGAAGAAAAATTTAGCCAGGTATGGTGGTGCACGCCTGTAGTACTAGCTGGTCGGAGACTAAGACAAAAGGATTGCTTGAGCCCGAGAGTTTTAGGCTGCAGGGAGCCATGTTTGCACCACAGCACTTGAGCCTGAGTGACAGAGTGAGACCCCATCCCTAAAAAACAGAAGGCAAAGAAAGACCATTCTAGTCACAGAAAAGTGCAGATTATTCGAGTTTGAATTTCCGTACTGTGAGACGATGTAAAATGATGTTTCTCTGTAGCTATGGAAACTTGTGAAAGCTGCTCAGCTGTCCCTACTAAGGAAGCTGGGTGGAAACTACCACACTTGGTTAGGGAAACCCAAACATGGTGGCATGAGGCAGAAGCCTGTTCTTCTGTCGATCAATCATTGAAGGAAGGGCAGCAGCGTATTCCTCTTTAAGCTATCTGGGAGCCCAGCCCGCAGTCAGCTCCACCAGTCTCGTGCAGCGTCCACCTCTGGTTAAAGCAGCTGTGCACGGCCTTGACTCTTCCCAGCAGCAGGCGTGTCTGTGAGAAGACCTCATATTTCCTATATCCCTTCAGCTCCCTTATTGTTGGCCCTGTATGGCCACTAGCAGCCATATTAGCCATCTTCCAGCCACCCTATGGGAGGGAGGAGGTCACCATGTGCCCAGTTGAAGCTCAGGGAAGCTGCTCTTCTCCTTAACCAGGGCTACAGTGGCAAAGCACCACAGCCGGTGTGGCTTCAGCAGCACACATTTAATTCCTCATGATTCTGGTGCATGAAAGTCCAAGATCCAGGTGCCATCAGGACTGGTGTCTGGTGAGGCCTCTCTCCTTGGCTTGTAGATGCCGTCTTCTCCCTGTGTCCTTACACGGCTGTCCTCTTGTGTGTATGTGTCCTAATCTCTTCTTATAAGGACGCCAGTCCTGTTGAATTAGGGCCCAACATAACAACCTCATGTTACCATAATCATCACTTTAAAGGCCCTATCTTCAAAGATGGTCACATTCTGAGGTCTTGAAGGTTAAGACTCAAATATATATATTTGAGATATATATATATATGTATATCTCAAATGTTGGAGACTCAGTCTTGGATGGGGGTACTCTAAAAGAGAGACTTGGCTCCCTGATTTTTCCTTGTTGTACATTGGGGATACCCACCGCATCGATTTGGTTTCCAGGTGGTAACCACAAGCCCATGCAAGGTATGGTCAGAGAGGATGGTCAGAAGACAGAGCCTTGGTGGGTTGACGCATGGGGACTTTGGTCTTAGTTGCATGCCAACCCATAGCAAGGCCGCTCCTGACCAATCCCCTGTTACTTTTTCATATCTGATGCACGGATACATCGAGGTTCACAAAGATTGAGTAAACCTCACCAGGTCGAGTCCTGGAGGATGTGAGTCCTGGAGGATGTGAGTCCCGTTGTTTTAGGTTCTGAGGCATTGGGGTTTTCCTCCTGCATCAGGCATTCCTCAATTGTCACTGCCCCTTTTCAGTGGATCATTACCTCTTGGCTAAATCAGACCTGAAAGGCATTCTCAATTTCTCCCCTTCTTTCTACAACAAATCAGTCACCAATTCCTGTCCAGTTTGTCTCATGCACATTCCTCAGCCTGTTCCTGCTTCATTCCTGCTAAATCTCAGGTCCTTGTCATTTCTCACTCAGATTTTACTAGGATGATGATTTCAATCGGCCTCCATATGCTCCTGTTTCACCCATTTCAACCTATTCTCCAGGCAGATTTTTATAAAATGTAAATTTGATCACGTCTCTCCTCCTTAAAGTCCTTCCACTGCTTTTTCAACAGCCACATATTGCAGTGAATTATTTTATTTTTCAATCTTTCAAGAGATTGCTATCAGTTTGAGAGATTGGATAATATTCATCTGGGTATTGCCTGAAACCATATCCTTAGTATACAGTACACATTTGCTAAGTATATTTGAACAGTTTTTCTAAAATGAATTTTAAAATGTAATTAATACTATTTATATGGTGTCCTTCCCTCCACCCTTGATTTTTGTCAAACCACACCACTAGAAAGCTACACCTCTATTGCATGGATCTTCCAAAACCAGATTTGATCTCCACTCTGCTTCTGTTAAGAAACATTCAGTAGCTTGTCACTGCCCAAAGCCCAGGATCTCAGCTGGACCTGCAGCCTGGTAAGAATCCATCTTTAAGGTCCATGACAAAGAACATGAGACTATCAAGTACTCAATATGACAAGGAATTCATGTTTCATGTTAAAATTAGAGATAATTCTATTTATTCAGGAAATAGATCACCATTCTAGAAAGCTAACTTGCAATGAAGACACAGGTGCAAACCACAGCACAGGAACCCAGGCTTGGGAGTCATTTATCACTCTTGGGAGTCTGTGCATTGGAAGTCAGTTTCATGTGTCTTGATGAAGAAAAATGTTGAGGGCTATGGGCATAAAAAACAGCTCCTTTGCAAGACATGCTTATCTTTCCTCCTTGCATTTGGAAGAAACACCTCACCCTTCTTTGTCCAGAATATTCTATTCATCTTGCTAGTCCCAATTCAGAAACTATCTCTGTGAGGTTGTTATCATTTCACTCAAGCAAAATCACTCACTTATTCCTGATTTCTTTCTGTTCCTATAGTATGAAGTTTTTTTCTCTGTATTTGTTCAGAACACATTCATAAACAATTATAAATATTTTTCATCATCTTATTATTTATTGTATCTCTTCATACAAGTCGAATAATCTGTAATGAATACATTTTAAAATGCTTTTTGTCTTCAAGGAATATGAAATTTGGCAAGGAAAATAAAACTTATGATCTGTAAAACAGGGTAATAGTTTTATTTCAATAATTAAATGAAAAATCAAATACACCTAAAAGAGAATGAATTGGTTTGATTGCCCTTAGATCTAGCTTTATTGGATATATTAATAACCCACAGAAAGAAATGATGTCGCCCTAAGTGGTGGTGCAGTTAGCCGTAAGTGTAAGGAAAGGTAGAGGCGTAGGTGTGAAGAGCGTGTGACTCCTAAGGAGAGAGGGTGTCACCCACTGCACTCTGCAGATTTCCAGTCCTCAAGGTGGACATGGTTCTCTGTATCAAGTAACGTATTGGCATTCTGGTGACAATCTCAAGTCCATGTGCATCTTAGTTGGTGTCTGTTGTCAGAATCTAACTGATTAAGTCAAGACACTGGCTGGAGTATGTCTTAGGTCTTCACATCAGAAAAACTTAAGTTCCAGCTGTGTCCCCCGAACCTCAATGCTTCCCAACAGGGTCTCAGTGGCCACCCTGGGGAAAGGAGGAAGGTGGGGGAGGGGGACCGCAGATAATTCCCCGGGTGGGTATAGATCATCGCCAGAGAAGTTTGCTTTTGTGTGTTGTTTTGCTAATTTAAGTTTCCATATAGAGTAGTTGCTGGCCATATCAGCAGAACGGATTCATTCACACAGAAGTGCACTGGATAAATGTCACCCCTTGCTCCAGCAATTTCTCAGAGCAGGGAGGGAAGTTTTCACTGCCAAAAACTTTTAGAAAGTCTTTTCTTTACATTATTCCATGGTTTATTTTAAAGCTTTATTCCACACTAACAATTTCTATGATCAAATATAAACTTGAATAATACAACTGACAATAGGTGCAAAAACTGCTATAAATTTTCAGCAGACAAAGGTTGCTACTGACTGAGCCATTAGAAGAGGAAACGAAGCAGCATTTGAAGTGGTTTTAATGGATAGCTGGGCTTTGAACAGCTGAATGTAGCAATAGATTTAAGCAGAAGGAATGAAAATGTTGACTGATGACTCAGATATCAGGCTCTCGAGTGAGACTGCAAGCATTTTAATTCTCATTTTTAGCACTGACCTTGTAAACTTAGTGAATTACACAATCTTTCTAGGCCTCAATGTATTAATCCCTTCAATGCGAGTATTTATAATTACCTCATAGAGCTGTGATGGTATTAGGATGAAAAAAATTACCTGAATTTTATTCAGTATCTAATTATAAATCCTGGGAAAAATTTTTAATGAATGATACAACAAAGGAAAACTTGGCAAGACACATACATGCACAAACAACACACTCAGACACATCTAAACGCTAAAGTTTTTTCACCTCAATTTTTATAGAAAATATTAGCTAAGATATATATAAAATAATGCCAAAGGCCACATACCCTAAGCATCCTTCCATCAGCATTTTGTGCATATATCCGTACGAGCTCTAACGTCTACTCAGACAATAGAAAGGGGGGTCAGCACAAAAGCTCAATGCAGCCAAGAAGCTCCTCCTATGAAGTAATGTGCTAGACGTGGAGGTGTAGACATAGTGTGATGAAAGCCTGCAGACTCTGGGAGTGTAGACGTTTATCCTTCCTTCCCAAAGCATGCTGCAAAACTGCATGTGATGGTCAAAATACTAAAGCTAATGCTGGAGACTTCAGCTCCCAGTAGTGACAAAGCAGATTCTATCGATTAACTCCCCTGACAATTACAAGTATAAACACTGGACAAATATTAAAAAATAAATTTTTGATGGCACTGAAGAGTTTCCAAAACCAGCAATAACTGAAAATAATTTTTGCGATGACAAAGGAGAACCACAAGAAAGTGACTCAAATTTTCTTCTCTTTTCCCATAACGGCACTTCGCAGTTTTTTCAGGTCATGAAGGAGAGAGATCAGGCAGAAGGCAGCATCCCATCAGGGCCTAGAAGTTAGAAGTTGTATTTGGGGTATGTCAGAAAATTGAAAGGAAGACTTCCAGAAAAAAGGGAGAGCGACAGACAGGCCAGCCTCAAAATCTGGGTGGAAATGTTCCTCAAATTACTGCTGACTCCTTAACTGTACATGCCAGGGGTAAAACTTTAAGGATCTCATGTTAAAAACATCAGCTGGGGCTGGGCGCGGTGGCTCACGCTTGTAATCCCAGCACTTTGGGAGGCCGAGGCGGGCGGATCACGAGGTCAGGAGATCGAGACCACGGTGAAACCCCGTCTCTACTAAAAAGACAAAAAATTAGCCGGGCGTGGTGGCGGGCGCCTGTAGTCCCAGCTACTCGGAGAGGCTGAGGCAGGAGAATGGCGTGAACCCAGGAGGCAGAGCTTGCAGTGAGCCGAGATTGCGCCACTGCACTCCAGCCTGGGTGACAGAGCAAGACTCCGTCTCAAAAAAAAAAAAACAAACAAACAAACAAACAAACAAAAAACATCAGCTGGAAGACTCACAGATCTGAGGAGAGACCTTTCAGGAACTCCCCAACATGGAGAGTCAGCGGTGAGTGCTTGCCAACTCATGTAAACAAGCTAAACACTTTCAGCTTCCCATTAGGAGGCAAAGAAAGTTATGCCTTACGTGTAAGGAACACGCTCTGGAACCAAGATCTATGTGCCAGCACTAAGGGCCAAACCAAAACAGACCTACTCAAACAAACTGCAAAGCACATCCATTCGCAAAATGTCAGTGATCCACTGGCAATTCAATTCACTGCTAGAAAATCAACTCAACAATTTTTAGAGAAAGATAACAGAATCCAGAATACCTACACTGTATCATTAACAATGTCCAGTACACGGTAAAAACAAACAAACAAACAAAAACAGTAAAAATACTACACAGCCAAGTAAATAGTCCAGGTAAATAGTAATGTAAAATTCAAGGGAAAAACAACCAATATTAACATACCTACAAGTTACCCAGATTTTGGGATTAGCAGACAACAACTTTAAAATAATTCTATGTATCTTGAAGAATCCACAGGATAAATGGATAAAATAGATAAGATAGTCGTAATGATGAAGAATTTCAAGAGAGCTATGGAAGCTGTAAAAAATAGAAATTAAAAGGGAAATTCCCTATATTTAAAACACAATACCTAAAATAAAAAAGTTTTAGATGAGGTGGACAGAATATACAACACAGCAGAATAAAAAAATCAGTGAACTTGAAGACAGATCAGTAAAAATAATTCAATCTAGTCACAGGTAGAAAAACAAAGCAAAATAAACAAACCACAACAAAACCCCAGAGCCTAATGACCAGTGGGCCACTATCGGGTAGGCAAACATAAAAGTAATTTGAGTTCTAGAAGAAAAGAAAAGAGAGAAAGAGAGAACAGGGCAGAAAACCTATATGTATTTGAATGAATATTGGACAAAATGTTCTTACTTTAACCAAAAACATCAACTCACATATCCAGAAAACCACAAACACAACAACAAAAGCCACACTTAAGTACATCATGGTCAAACTGCTATGATAAAACTGTCAGTGATAAAAGGAAGAATCTTATAAGTAGCCAGAGAGAAAAAAAAAATAACAAAATAGTTTTCTTATTAGACACAATTTAAACCAGACAATGGAGCTGAACCTCTTTCAGATACTGAAAAAGAGAATGCCAACATAGAATATTATATCTAGTAAATATATCTCCCAAGAATTGATACAAAATAAAGATATTTCAAATAAACAAAGGCTTAGAAAATGTGTTGCCAGCAGTGCTGCAGTGTAAGAAATGCTAAAGAAAATTCTCCCCACTGAGTCAAAATGACGTCATGGTGAAATAAGGAGCTACACGAATGGATGCAGATAAGTGGATATTGTAAACGTGGAAATATTTTCTTAATTATTTCCTGTGTTTTAAAAGGTATTAAAGGAATATACACATAGCGTTTGAATATGTTAACATCTTTTTAGGCCAGACTTGGTGGCACATGCCTGTAATTTGAGATCTTGGGGATTACAGGCATATAAGCAGGAGGATTGGTTGAGCCCAGAAGTTTGAAATCAGCCTGGACAACATAGTGAAACTCCATCTCCACAAAAAATTAAAAAAATTAGCCGTGTCTGGTGGCACACGCCTGTAGTCCCAGCTACTCGGTCAAGCTGAGGTGAGAGGATCACTGTGCTCTGGAGGCTGAGGCTTCTGTGAGTCGTGATTGTGCCACTGCTCTACAGCATGAATGATAGAGCAAGGTCTGTCTCAAGATTAAAAAAATAAAAATAGGCCAGGCACGGTGGCTCACGCCTGTAATCCCAGCACTTTGGGAGGCTGAGGAGGGCAGATCACGAGGTCAGGACATAGAAACCATCCTGGCTAACACGGTGAAACCCCGTCTCTACTAAAAATACAAAAAAATTAGCTGGGCATGGTGGCAGGTGCCTGTAGTCCCCACTACTCACGAGGCTGAGGCAGGAGAATGGCGTGAACCCGGGAGGCGGAGCGCCACTGCACTCCAGCCTGGGCGACAGAGCGAGACTCCGTCTCAAAAATAAATAAATAAATAAATAAAACAAAAATAAATATTTTAAAGTATTTGTTGCTTTAAAACATTGTTTAAATGTAAAATGTTTAAAATGAACAAAAGCAAAAGCAACGTAGTTAGAGCTTTATAACAAATGTAAAAGTTAAATATAGGACAATATTTGTACAATAATTTGCAGTTGTTATAAGATTCTTACATTAAACATACAGTGGCATAATGTTAACTTAGTAACTTAGTGTCGACCATGATAAATTAAAGTTCTTCTGAGAGAAAAGAGAGAGAGAAAAAAAAAAAAGGAGCATAGTTCAAAGCATAGTTAATAAAAGAGACTAAATGCAGCATTTGAAGTTACTTGATTAACCAAAAAGATAGCAGGAGAAAAGGAGAAAGACAACAAGGGGCAGAGGGTAAAAAGAAAAAAGAGAACAAATATCAAGTCTTTAAGTATAAACTTAAGTTGTTACATTTATATATCAATAGTTACATTAAATGTTAATGGGCTTGACACTGGACACTGCCACTGAAAGAAAGAGATTTTCAGAATGATTGAAAAAGCAAGGTCAACTATGTAGTATTTATTAGAGGCATATTTTAAATATAAAGGCACAAAAAATGTGAAGGCTAAAAATATGGAAAACATTATCATACAAACACTAAATATAATCAACCTAGTATAGCTATATTAATATCCAGGAAAAGAGAAGCTCAGGATAAAGAAGTTCATTATATGAATAGAAAAGGTAAATACATCAAGAAGATATAATAATACAATATTAAGCCGGGCGCAGTGGCTCACACCTGTAATCCCAGCACCTTGGGAGGCTGAGGCGGGCAGATCACAAGGTCAGGAGATCGAGACTATCCTGTTTAACACGGTGAAACCCCATCTCTACTAAAAATACAAAAAATTAGCCTGGCGTGGTTGCGGGCGCCTGTAGTCCCAGATACTCGGGAGGTTGAGGCAGGAGAATGACGTGAACCCGAGAGGTGGAGCTTGCAGTGAGCTGAGGTCGTGCCACTGCACTCCAGCCCAGGCAACACAGTGAGACTCCATCTCAAAAAATAATAATAATAATAATATAATATTAGAGGTTCAAAATATTTGAAGCAAAATAGAACTAAAGAGAGAAACTGACAAATTCTTTCATAGTTGGACATTATAACATCATTCACTTTGTAATTGTTAAAAGAAGTAAAACAAATCAAAAAAGTCAATAGAAGGCATTATTGTCAACTTGACTAACTGATATTTATAGGATCTATATGCAGCAAGGACAAATACATATTATTTTCAAGTGTACATGCAACAGTCATAATGTAGACCATATACTGTGCCACAAAACAAGTCTCAATAAATTTAAAAGGACTGAAGTTACGCAGAGTTTGCTCATAACAGAATTGTATTAGAAATCAATGAAAATGAAATGTTTTTAAAATCTCCAACCATTTGGAAATTAAGCAAGGAACTTCTAAAGAAATCCACAAGTCCAACAGAACTCTCAAGAAATTAGAACCTGAAGCAGGATAACTATTCTGCCTAGTGATGGGAAGTATAACACAAAAATGAAAACTTCCTGCCAATTCATATCAGAAAGTTGAGTCAGTATAGTGGAGAAGAAAATTGAAACCTTCTGAGGATGCACATAAATATGAGACGAAGAATTAAGTGTGGTAAAAAGACAAAGAATGAGCCATGCCTCTTGCCCAGGATCACACATGAAGTCAAAAGAGTCTTCTAAATTCCAATTTGAGGAACTGACAATTTTTGAAATAACCAAAGTTTAAACTTCTCCAGGGCTTGTGTTACACCATTTCTCCCTGAAGAAGTTGGAGGGCCAAAGAATTATTCATGATTTTATGTTTAGTTTTGAGTCAATTATCCAAATTTTTAGAGAAAAAAATATGTTTTTTTCTTCTTTTAAAAATTGCTTACTCTGAACAGCTTTGTTGATCTATAATTTACATATTATAATAGTCAACATTATGCATGCAGCTTGATGATTTTTACTAAATTAGCAGAGCTGTGTAACCATCACAATACAATTTTAGAGCATTTCGGTCACCTCCCACGAGATTCTGCATGCTTGATCACCAGTCAATCCCCACTACCCACCCCCAGCCCCAGGCCAATGCTGCTCTGTCAGAGTCTGTAGAATTGCCATTTCTAGACATTTCATATGAATGAAAACATATGATATGTGGAATTTTGTTCCTGGCTTCTTTCACACAGTGTGCTTTTTTAGGTTCATCAATGTTGTAATGTGTGTCTTTTTAACTACTTGATGTGTTATTTACATTTCATACGCATTTCCTTCCACAAAGAAAACTTTTAAGACTAACATGAATGTTTTATATAAAAGTCTTTTACTTCAAAAATGTACTAAGGTCAAGAAGAAGGCTAGGGTGTCTGCTCCTAAAAATTTTATTCAACATTTTACTAATGGGTCTAGCCAGTGCAATAAAGCAAGAAAAATAAATGCCATATGCATCTCACCTTATAATAAAAATGAGTTTAAATCTTTTCCAAGTATTTTTAAAGGAGGCTTTAAAAGTCAAAGGTTTAATTTTCTTAAAGTATCATAATTTTTTTTCTTAAGACATAGTCATCCACGTTTCTTCCTAAGTATAATGTCTTCAGAGTTGCCAATTTAGAAAAAAAGGATAGATAAAATATTATTTAAATATCTGTGCCCATAGGTATGACTTACAGTGGGGGTCTGAGTAAAGAAATATGCTTTCAGAATAATGGCAGCAATTTGCTAAGTGTTATCTTCATGGCCTGAAGAGGAGCATTTTGCGCTCACCCCTGACGATCACCGGCCTCCTGTAATATCCAAGTTCCCAGCGCTCAGCCCTAAGAGGAGGATTAAAGGGGCACTCCCTGTGCCAGCCACTCTGCTGGGCCCTGCACTTGCCTTCAGGTAATCCCAGGGATCTTCCAGAACAGTGAGGCCCTGGAGAAAGAGGAGAGTTAAATATGCTCCTCAATAATGCACTTCTACCCTGGTGTTTCCCAAACTGTCCAGAAAACATGGGTTTGCAAGTTGACATCTGTTTTCTGGTGTGGGGGGGTGGGAAATGACTTTTTTGCCCAAGTAATGCTGGTTAAATAACTTAAGAAGATCTCTCTACCATAAGGTCTCTCAGAATCTCTAACACGAAAAAGGGCTTTATAAGTCCCCAGTGAGGTCTAGAGAACAATTTCTTTCCCACCCTTTTTTTTTTTTTGAGACTGAGTCTTGCTCTGTTGCCCAGGCTGGAGTGCAGTGGCATAAGCTCAGCTCACTGTAACATCTGCCTCCCAGGTTCAAGCACTTCTCATGCCTCACCCTCCCAAGTAACTGGGAGTACAGGCACCTGCCGCCACACACAGCTAATTTTTGTATTTTTAGTAAAGATGGGATTTCACCACGTTGGCCAGGCTGGTCTCGAACTCCTGACCTCAAGTGATCCGCCCACCTCGGCCTCCTAAAGTGCTGGAATCACAAGCATAAGCCACTACGCCTGGCCTTTCCCACTCTTCTTTACCCATATGTGCTATCTTAGCCCATACATCCTATTTCCATGGTGTTGGAAAATTACAATGGAAAATTATAATTCATAAAATATTTTTTGGCCGGGTGTGGTGGCTCACGTGGGAAGATCACCTGAGGTCAGGAGTTCAAGACCAGCCTGGCCAGCAGGTGAAATCCCATCTCTACTAAAAACACAAAAATTAGCCAGGCGTGGTGTTGGGCACCTGTAATCCCAGCTACTTGGGAGGCTGAGGCTGGAGAATCTGAAACCCGGGAGGCGGGGGCTGCAGTTAGCGAAGATCGCACAGCTGCACTCCAGCCTGGATGATGAAGCAAGGCTCCATCTCAAAAATAAAATAAATAAAATACAATAAAATAATCTTTTAACAACTACAGGAATCGCAAATCAAAGTTTGGGAAGCATTACTGTGTTATTTTGCTTTTAGTAGTGGGTTAGCTGTTGGTTTACGGTGTTTCTTAGAGGATGAAGGAAGTATCAAACAAACTGCTCTTTTAAGCAGCTTATTCAAATACCCCTAGAGTCGGACTGAAGAAGCAGTTCCTTAAGTGCTCCCAATAGTGTCTAAGGCCCCTTTCACTCCTCTCTCATCACCCCAGGGAGTTCCCTGACTCTCTCACCGTGTCCAAATGATGCCTTAGGGATGTTATAAAGTAGAGCGTTCAATTCATCTTTCCAGAAGTGGCTAAACCCAACTGCCCAGGTGAGTTGATGACTGCCCCAGATTTTTACCCACAAGGTGCCCTGTAAGGCCCAGAGGTTCATATGCCAATTAACCAACCCAGAGCTCTGAAGGACATTTGAATGCTTTCCGTGTTAATACACGAGAGCTCCATCACAATGCCCCAGAGCTGTACAGCAGGCGATTCTGCTCATCTGTGTGCTGCCTCTGCTACGTGGGACCACCCGGGTTATTGCTTCTCCATGCACGCAACTGCACCTTCATTTGCATTACCTTTTATTTAAGCTGTGTGTTATGACATGAGATTAGATGAAGGTTTTCCTCTCCAGAGCACCTCTTGTACTCTGCATCCAAGAATCTTAATTTTAAGACTGAATTCAGCAATTTTATTTAGAATTCATACACTCTTTGTTTTGCTACAGCTGTCTCCATTCCCCCTGCTGGGTGAGAAAGCTGTGCTTTCGTTGCTTGGAGAATGTTTCAGGCACTCACATGCAGGCGTGTTGGTGTGCCTTTGTCAACATCAGTGAAAAACTTTCCAGACTTCATGCACATTTTTATTAGTTTCCTTCCTTCATCAGTGATCTGCAAAAGCTAAATTAATAGTCGTCAGTATTACCTTCTCAGTTCAGATTCCTTCTCACGCTGAGCAAACAGGAAAGTAGGTGCTTTCTGGGCTGTTTGAGAATTCCTCATTTGGGGATTCTGAGATATGACTGTGTCTGCTAGAGCAGAGTAGGTCACTCTCACTAAAAAGCAATTGATGAGGTAAAGCATTGGGAGAGAAGTCCTTAAAAAGCAGTAAACACTCAGATTGCTTCTCTACAAAATGAATTCTAGTCTACATAATTTTAATTTGAATTTTCCATGATTTTTATCATTGGAATAGATTGAATATGAACTCTCAAATTAGTTTTCCTAAATGCTTAAGGTCTAGTTCAATAACAGTTTGTTCAAAAATATAACAATCCTCTATATGCAAATCATCTTATTGACAAACAAATTATTCTCCTAGGATTTATGGAGCTGTACAATATTCCTGGTGGGAGGCACATGTCAGTGTAATTCTCAAAGTCCTGTGACATTATAGAGCCAGTAGAACAGAATAGCTACAAGTGAACATAATAAGTGTGTTTGTTAATTCATTCATCATCAATTTATTGTTTCATTGAGAATCATTTATTGAATGCTGTGTTTAAGATTTTGTTGTAGGCCTGTCATTATGGGAAAGGAAGATGTGTAGAAACAGATATCAGAATTCCAGTGTCACTGGGCAAGGTGCTGGGACCAAGTAACTGATGGATGCATCGACTTCTCCAAAGGGAAATGAATTTCCTGGTGTGGTCACCGGATGGTGTGCAGCCCACACGCACCCTGTGCTCCTCCCTCCAAGGTGACACCTGCCCACCCTACTGGCTCCTGCCTGTCCACCTGACCTGCTTCAGCCACTGAGATGGCAGCCGGTGTGATCTGAGCAGAGGCACTGGCTGTGCTCTTGTGGTTTGAGGCTCTTGCTCTTTGGCCATCTGCCATGAGGAAAACACGCTCTGGGGAACCACTGGCTCCAGAGCAAGACAGACACAGAGCAGACTCCCCCGGCACTAACGCAGCAGGGCGGTTCTCCAGCCTGAGACCTGTTGCCAAGGGACAAATGCCTGTTGTTTCAGGCTTAAGAGGGCTTTGTAAAATCCTTATTTGTAACATAGAATCACGAATACACCTGACATAATGATGTTCCCTGGGGACACAAAGGTTGCTGTATTCTACATTGGGAGAGAGAAGTAGATGCAAAGATGATGACAACAACATAAGCTGACAAGTATTTGAGGGCTGTCTGCATCCAGGCTCTGCTGTGAGTGCTTTAAGCACAGTGGCTGATGTACACCTCAGCAGCCCTGCAAGATAAACACGACTCCTTCCATCTGAACTCTATTGCTGCTGAACTCCAGGTCAGGCCACACGGCAGGTCAGGATTGGAAGCCAGGAGTGGATTCCTGAGCTGCCTCCTAACCACGAGACCGGGGTGGCCATCTCCACCCCAACTGCAGAGAACGCATGGTTCCCGCCAGGAGAGGCCGGGCTGCACTGGCCAGTTCTACCAAGGGCCAATGGCTGAGGCTTGTGCCCTGCACACTTGGAACATTTACATTTCCTACGTATCATATAGAATGTGGGCACATGTGTATAAATTTATATTTGCATCAATTTATCTGTCTAGAAATAGGAAAGTCTTTTTGCAGCTGGCATGAAAATGAACAAATCTTTTCTTGCTGCCAAATCGAATTACACGTTCAGCCCCTTCTATCACCTCTCCATCAAGTGTGGTTGTGTTTCTTAGGCATGAGGTGATAATTGAACGCATGTGGATGACTGTCATGCTATTTGAAATGTTTATCTGTGTCTATGATGTGCTGTTACTTATGTCCGTGGCTGTATAAGTGTTAATCCTTTCTAAAGAGAACACAGTTACCCCACCCCCAGTCAAGGTACTACTTATTTTGCTATTGAATCTGTGTCTATCCAAAATCCAATGACAAATTGAGAGAATTTGTGGCAAACTTAAAAATAAACGTTTCAGCTTCAGCTTCAAAGATACTGTTATTAGTGGCGTGTTGCGTCCTCTGTGTAACTGCCTTAATTCTGCCATTTATTTCACTTTCGTGGTCACAGCCCAGGCAGGCCTGGCCTCATCATTCTCTGTTCTGAAACTTCTCTGCGTGCTGCGTTGCAGGCTTGGTTCTAGCTCTGAAATGCAGCCCTGCTATTTGTTATACTTTGGGAACCAGTGTGAATTAAAACCATCCCTGGAAGGCTGTGCATCGAACCAGGAAGGCATGAATAACTTCCATCAGACATCCCTATATTTTATGTCAAGCCTCTGCCATGTCGTCTGGAAGAAAATCCGTTTAATGAATGCCATTCTCGGGAGCTAGGCGAGGCTCCCGTGCCAGACAGGGTTTGATACCTGAGGTCGGAACCACAGCTGAAAACACGGCCAGGGATCAGACCCCGGCGAAATGGACAGGACGCCGCACCTGTGTGGCTGGGGTTCACGATGAGGTAACGACAAACCATGGCTCTGGGGCCATCTTGTTACAGTTTCATTTGCTCCCGATGGAGCTGCTTAGGTCAGCCCTCATGCACCATCCACTCAAGCTCCGTGTCTCTGATTCCGGCAGACATTCTGCACTGAGCACAGCCCAGAAAGGGTGGGATCCGGATGACCTCAGACCCACACACCGCATTTCAAAGAACCAAGGCCTCAGCCCTCTTTCCACTTTGCTTCCATTAGTTGCAAATCCCCCTTGTCCTTTTTCATTTTTAATGACCATTGTCTGTTCACCTTTGTTTTACCCATGACATCTTCAATTTAAACATTATCAGAGAGGTTGATGTGAACAGTTTTCTTTTCAGCTTAAGTGACTGCAGCTCGTTTAGCTGTTAATTATGCAGGGAGGTTTGCATGGCTGAGGCTGGTAATTTGAATATGCTCTTGGTGTCAGGGTCGTGTCTGGGCGGCTGAGCTTGTAAAAGGATTATGATGATGTATATATGGTTCATGGTTAAGTGGGCTGATGAAAGTACCTCGTTTAATCAAACACAATTAATTAAATTAGCTTATGATATTAACCCATCTTTTCGTGCATGTATAATTTATATTAATTGATTTGCTGCATTCGAGTTGACCAATCAGGTGAGTTGCTGGCAGCCTAAGGACTAGGGAGGTGTCATTAGCATTACTTTGATGCAAACCATAATTGATGGGTCAGTGTGTTTTAGGGATGGAGCGAAAGCTTTGCTAATTGTCATAAGAAGTTGAAATTGATTGTGTCTGCATTAGTACATAAATTTAAATTGATTAATGTTTTGTTCTAAAATTAATGTCCATTCTGGATGGCTGATACAATGCTTTATTTATTGGATTCATTAATGCAGTCTAAGGAAAAAATAGTGTTGAATTTAGGTAACTGAGGGTAGATCGTTAGGAGTGAGTTCAGTGGAACCATCGCAGAGACCACAGCGTCTGATGCACAGGCTGTGCTTCCAGCTGGCGAGAGCCCTGCTCTTTAAAAATGTCTGAGCGTGAAAGCGTCTAGTGAGACCATCCACGTTGAGCATTTAATTAAAGCTCCTTTAAAGACAATTACAATGGAAAGCACCTTTACTGTGGCGAACCATGTGGGGTGCTGTGTACGGGGGTCATGTTCTAGAAACATGATCACTTTCTTGCTGAGGCTTGGATACCCATCATCATCCCAGTTTATATCAACCTCCCCTATGAAAAAAGAAAACGCTCTCAAACTTGCTTAAATTGCAATTTATACTTTACAACCAAGTGACAGAGATCATGAAATCTGAAATCACAGACGCTTTATTAGAGCGTCGAATTTAAGCCTAGGCTGCGTTTTTCATAGACGCTCTTATGGAGTGACTTTTAATCTGAAGATTCTCTAGTTAATGTGATTTGGGACCTGCGTGTGTTTATGGTTTCAAACTGGCATTGAATTCGGTGGACTTTCCTAACCTGACATCTAATATTTTAAAGAATAGTTGCTAAAAACCACTTGCCTTAGTAGCAAAAATATGCATTTACATTATTACTAAAAACAGAAATGCATTGAGAGTGAAGGGAGAGTCAGAGATCTACTGAAAAAATAGTTTAATTCATTTATAACTCCTTTTCTTTTCTTACCAAGGAAAGCTTAACATCTGCTTCTTATAAACTAATTTAAATAGAAAATGTGTAATGCATCCTTTTACCAAATGGCTCTTTTTTTATTGATGGAATAAAGCAGTTTGGCTGTTTGGTTTTTACTACAGTGCATTCATGCTCTTAGAAATGAGATATCTCTGTTTTCACAAGGAAACATTTTGAACTTCACACGCTAGAGAGAAGATTAGATATCTCTCTTTGCTGTCTTATGAAGTATGTAAAGTATTATTTACAGACAGTTTCCTGAGTCTGAAACAGTTGAATTATATTCAAATATCACTCCATGTGGTGGCACTATGGAGTCACAGACAGTAATTGCTTCTCTGAGAGCAACTTCTTCTTAACTTTTGTGATTGTGTTAATGGATGTGTTGCACTTGTTTTCTATTGTCAGATTTTAAGGACAGCAATTCAAAACCAAGTCCTATTATTCTGAGACAGCAGTGATGAGCTTTGCCACGGCTGCGGTTGTATGTGCTGTGTGGGGAAATGAAGTTCTTATTACTTGTTTAAATTATGTTTAGTGCTTCTGTTTTATATATCCTAGAATTATACATGCCTCGTATCTGCTTTATGCATAAAATACATTTGTATATGTGTAAGCTTATGAAACATCCAGCAGAAAACAGGCTTGGATCAGTATATTCTCACGTTCTGTTTTTCTCTTCAAAATGAAAAACAGAGTTCATTGCTTATTCTGGAAATATTACAAATGAAGTCTCCTCTCTCTTTTAAGAAAGTGATTTCCTTAAGACACACAATATAGAAAAACAGCTCCTCTCCCTAATACTGGATTATTTTTCAATGGTTAATGGAACTTGAAACAACGGAAAGCAAGCTGGTGGGAAGAGAGCAGAGGGCTGTGCGATGTCAATACAGTAATATTTTAGGAAAACAACTGCAGAGATAGCTTTAGTTTTACAATGTGAAAGCTTATAGCATGATCACTTAAAAATTTTAGCTGTCTTTAAAATTGTTATTGTGCTGTTGCTGCTTTTGATGTTATTTTAAAGCACAAGAGGAGGAAAACTGGCTGTAGACATATTCGTGCGTATTGGCAAGGACAGAATCCAAATGAATATCTCAGGAAACACGGTCTTAAATTTATTTGCTGGCTTTTCTTAAGGTTGAGAAGGTAACAAAGATAGTGATTTAAAATAATATTGTCTTAATTTAGCAGTTATGTGAATGGGTCACAGATGTTCTAAGAGAAAATTAACATTGTTTTGTTAAAACAGAAAAGCTTAAGTCTATGCAGAATGTGGCGGCGGTTGGAATAATTATTTTGTTAATCAGGTAGTGGTTTATACTGAGGCATACCAGGGCTCTCTGTAGATGCGGCGTTTCGGGGAGCTAGGCTGGCAGGCTGAAGGCTGAGGAAGGCAGGGATCCCTGGCTTCCAAGCTGCTCCACCACTGCCTGGGTGGAGACGGGAACCTGAGTCCCGGGACAAAAGAACAGAGAGATGCTGTGCTTCCTTCCTGCTTCAGACTGGCCTGGGAGCCAGCGCTGGTTTTTGTTAGGAATTGCATTTCCGAATAATCATTCTCTGTTCATCTTCACGCTCCCCGACTGAAAGGCTGCTGTTCTGTGTCTGAGACCCCAAGTAGAGTAATCCTGCCAGCAGTAGGTGTCACTGCAGTCAGTGAGAATTATTTCAGAGAGTCGCTAAAGAACGGGAAATGATTTCTAAAGTCCGAAAGAAAGAATTATCATAAAATGCTGGCAAGGTAGAATGGGAATAGTTTTATAGCTTGTTGTCTTGAATATTAAGTTATTACAGTTCTAATGATTGACTGGAAATAAAACCACCATTGAAATCCTTTTCGATTCCTTGAAGCCTGATAGGGACAAGCAATGTTTTCTGTCTACATCCTAGAAAGCAGACAGACAACAGCGCCCCTGCAAGATCAAGCATTTCTTTTACGAGTTCTCTTCTTCCTGGGAGTGTCCAACCTAGTATGCCAAATGAGTTTATCACTTATCAAAACATATTTGTGACCCAAGTACTGCAAAACTGTTTAGGGCTTTGGGTAAGACGTTTTCCATGCACCTTCAAGAGCCCATTCCATAGTCACTTTATTATATATACATATGCATAAAAAGTTTTCAGAGAGGGAAAGAATCTCTTTTAAGAGGTGGTTTGCCACTAGGTGTTTACTTTTAAGGCTACTTCAGGAGTATTTGCAAGAATTTTTTGAATACGGCCCGCACACACAATGCTATAGAAGATCGAAGTCATTATTCATGTCAATTTTATTGTTGCCATATGGGGTTACTAAAGAACTCTAAAAGCGCACTTTTATCTTTCACGTTAGACTCCCAGGTATAGACAACAATGCTACAGTCTAATAGTCATTTCGATTTTGTTTCATATAAATAGATATTTTGCCCATGGGCTATCAACCTCTTCTTGGTTTATGTTTCTTAATGCTCGAAGGATAAAGATTTTATAACTCAGCTCTTTTAATTTACACAGCTTAATTTTGGTCCTATTTGTCATTTGCTTCGATAAAATAGTGTACAGTTAAGGCATCAGATCTCTTCTAGTGATGTTATCAGGACTTGATTTTTTAAGTGATCTGTGCAAGATGAACTAGGTTTTGTCAGAAGTTGCTTTGCCTTGGATATATGTACAGTTTATTCAGAAATATTTTAAAAGAATGTATTTTGTCCTCAGACAGGCAGGTAAGTCTCTGAAATGACCTGTTCTTCCCCATAAACGAAATCTCTTAATTCTGTTGTGTTTTCCACCCTACCAAAAACAGTTGGAGAAGGTCTGACCCCCTATCTGAACTTCGGAGTGGTGTAATGTGGGATCTTATGACAATTCTATGGGAAAGGACAATGACCTATCAGAAAAGCCTGGCATTGCTGAATTCCAATCAAATAGCAAGCGGAGAGGAGTCTTCATATGACCATTACTTTAAAGTTGCTAATGGAGTTACTGTTTCCTATCAACTTTTGTGTGTGCACAAGGAGCATACTGTAAAAACACACACTTGTGCCTCAAATATATTTGAATAAATCAATAACCAAGAAATAATTACGTAAAATTAAACATTATGCATAAACACATAACCTCCCAGAAAAAGGTAACTTGTGTTTTAATCTATACTATATATTTTAAGCTAAAATAAATATTTGATTTCTCTTAACACTTTCATTTTAATTGATATATTATGTTTTAAAATAGAATGCTTTCATAGATTAGGAACATAAATTTCATGTTTAATGTAAGATGCTCTGCTATAGGAATCAAATTTTGCATTTTGCACTTTGCATACGGACATTAAATCAAAGCTCACAATCCAGTGATTTCTGCAGTGGTACATTTTTATTATCACTTAAACTCTTTGCTTGGATATGCCGTCTACGCAATGGGACCTGCTGTAATCGTTTTCTTATCAGCTCACCTAGTGGGGAAGGTCTTTATTTCCCAGCTATGAAGAACGAGACATGAGGACAGTTAAACTTAGGGGAAGGATTTCATTTCAATGTGTTGATAATAATGCTATGATTAACTAGCATAGCTTAAATAGAGTAGGGATAGTTTTAAAACTGCCCTTCAGATTATTTTCTCATGAGTGGTTAACCCTGTAATATTTATAACCCTGGAGTCTCAATATAACCTTGTGCTTCTTGTATTTCTAGCAATTGATTTTTTTTTTTATCATTTGTGGCAAAATAAGCTAAGCCCAATGGATTTTAAGCATGAGAACATATCAAGTCAATGATGCCTATTGTCTTCATAGGCATTAAGGTCTCAGGGTCATGAAGCTTCCAGAGCCTCTATCTCATGTTTTTTTTTCTCAGTTTATGGAGAAGAGACGAGGGTTAAAGCTAGGCTACTCTTAGCGTTAAAAAAAAAAGAGTTGTGTAATAAAATGTAAAATAAAATTTTAAAAAAATTTTAAAGAAAAGGCCTTTACTTTAGAAATTTTAAAGAAAAGGCCTTTACTTTAGAAATGTCATTTTTTAATGCCTCCTGCAAAGATGACTATAATCTGTAGTAGAAAAAAAACACCCACAAATACACAGTACACACTTGGAAAAGTTACGACCAATGATGTTGCCATTTCACTATTATAAAAACGTATTTTGCATTTTAATTATTTGATATTTGATATTATTACTTTCACAAATTTTAGTTTAAAAATAAGAGGTGTGCAAAATTCCACAATGCCAATGATAGCATGGAACTTATGCATTCCTGTATTAAATGTATACACACAGCCCCCAAACATATGGGATTGGCACAATAGCAGTTCAACTATATTTCTAGTCATTGTTATGGAATTTTGGAATACAGTCCCTAACTTACAGCTACTGCAACCAGTATGATAGTAAGCTACACTCCTGCATCTGCCAAAATGTTATTTCACTTTGTCCTTGGTCTCATGCACTAATTTTGTGAAGAAACCACAACATATTTCACTGCTTTGGTATTTTCTTAATAATGTCATGCTAAGGGCTAAAGTTGTCAACTGTTAAGATTTGGACTGAAGTGCTTCTAACACACATAATCATGTCTGTACATGTGATAACCATTTTGGATGAGGTAAAATTGCCGAGAAGAAGTCACGTTGTTTTTGTGTATGTGTTGGTGCACATAAAGACAGGGACGAGACTTTGGCTGTTAATAAAATTTGAAATACATACCTCGAAATAATTCCAAGATAAAAAATAATTATTATCCTAAGACAAAAATGTTAATATTTAAAATAGAATTTGAACAAAAATTAGTAATGGGGGGTAGATGTATATTTATGAACCTTTTAGGAAATATTTCATATTGACATTGTCTGTGATATTATAGTCTCTATGATATTTCTATTACAATTCATTAATTTTTAGACACATGCATAAAAAACAGAATTGTTAAAAGTAATATTGGGTTAGCATAACACCCAGGAAGGATTGTTTTTATTTCTATGGATCATGGGAGAGAACAAAGACAGAAGCGATTAACCCTGCGTGTGAAAATTGGTTATCTGTATAAATTGGCCCCAAAGGAAAATTTTCCACATAGGTTTCCTCCGCCCTTGACATGATCCCGTCAAAATCATAGTTGCCCCCTTGTCACGTTACTTTAGAAGGGTGCGCTTAAGAAAGGGAACAGGTGCCCATGTGTATTGATCAGTGGTCCTGGTAAAAGGCTCTTATTAGATGTCGAAGGGTACCAGGAAGGCGTGAGAAATGGAGGCGAGAGGGCAGGACAGGTTATTGATGATGGTAATAACAGAGCGCATGGGGCTCCGACACCGCAGCCGTAAAGTTGGCCAGATGAGCACATCAGTGGAGATATGTTGAGGGGAAGAGACAACATGAAGAAGTATGGAGAGCAGCTTCCTACCTGGCAGAGTTATTAAAGTTCATTGAAGGAAGATGAACTGTTTCAATATGTTAAACACTCGAGGCTGTTCAGAGAGAGTTGCTGTCACAAGAAGCGCCATTGTTTGGGGAGCTTTGTGTTCTGTTTTGTTTTTTTCTTTCTCCTTTTGGAAATTTGAGTTTGTTTTCACACCAGCACAACCTCTGTATCTTAGCTCTCAGCACAAGCTTTGGGAAAGCAAACACACAAAGCCTGTCTGCAGGAACTTGGTAAGCCTCTAATTTCTAAAAGTTGCCGCTCAACTTGCGAGTCAACCAGAACATTAGGTTAACGGTGCTGCATATTTTTAAATATTAACGTACTCATTCGCGTGCTATGATGTCTTCCTCAGCCAGCTTCACTGAGCACACACCACTGCCAATCACTGGATTCACACATGCTGAGGCTTCAATGGCTCAATGTGGGTTGAAGATGCAGTGGTGGAAATACAACATTTAAGCAACATAATTTGGAGGCAGAATATGCCATTTTAAATTACCCTAAAGTAATTAACTTTGAAGCCACAAAAATTAGGAAGAATAATCCTATATTTTTGCTGGAGTACACAGAGCTCTAAGTAAGAGACAGGCAATTCTCAATATACATTTTGCTTCAGGGTTAAACTTGCTTCCTCTGTGGAAAGGTCACGGCAGGATCCAATGTTTTTAATCCTGCTACAGTGTAATGACATTTACGGGATGTTTGCAAATGTATACTAAGCTGCCCTGTTCAGAGTGGCATTTTATTGCAGCACCTCGATTAGACCTGCCTGCTACCTTTGGCATCCATGTGAAGTCACATCTAGGCATGAGGAAGAGAACAAGAGAGGCAGCATATTGGGGGTCCTCACCGGGACTGGAGCAGATGCCACTGGGCCCTTCTAGGAATTCTTTGGTTCTGTTCAGTTCTGGTTCCCACCGTGTGATGAAAAGCAACTCAACAAACCTATTCACCTTTGTGGGTTTCCAGAATAAAAAACTGTCTTATGAGAAACGTGGTTAGTTCTGTGGTTTTTACTCATTTAAAAACTATGACATTTCCACAGTTACATATAACTGTATATATATAAGTCCCATATTCTTGCATAAAATTTGGTGTTTTATATACTCTTCCTTCCTCCAAATGGGCTGTCAGATTGATCCTGCCGTCGTCTCCCTTGGATGTGTATTTGTGAAATTACGTGCTGTGTTTTTTCACTCATACATGTGTTTTGACCAAGTTGGACAAAGGGTCATTCTAATTTGCAATCGAACTTGGTGGTTTTGTTCTTTCTGCTTTTTCTTAAAAGAGTATCTGATATTTGAAAAATAAGATAAAAATACTAAAACCATTTTGCGGGACATTGCTGGCCAGTTTAGACTCAAGATTCCTTAATTCCATTCAATCACTGAGAACCGGTCTAAGGTGCCTGTTCCATGCTGGCCACAACCCTGTATAAATAAACCAATTTAACACCGTTTTCTGTCCTAGCAAAAATAAAACGTGTCCCTGCTCAGTGAAGCCAAGAGCAGCAACTCTGTTTAAAACAGGTTTGTCGCCGGCATTTCTTCCCTGCAGTATAGACGCGGCCTAAGAAGGGACCCCACACAGCAGCACGGAACTGTTTAATTAAGGCCCCAGCCAGGGGGACCAGGTGGATGAATCATCACCATTAAGCAGGCGGCAATTACCAGGTGGCGAGGGGGGCGCAGCGCACACAGACGGGTGGGGTGTGAGGCCCTGCGTGCGGCCAGGACAGGAGCGCAACCCTAGGCCCCTGCAAAACTGACTCCTTCAAGGAAGAAGCATCCGGAGGGTAGAATTCTTTTAAGTCTCTCAACAGGGAAAGCAACCAAGTGACAACACGAAGCAGTGATTTTGTTTGATGAAAGTATTCCTGTGTCACAAAGTACCCTTTCCACAGTGGGAGAACAGCGATGATTTGGGGAACTCGGCTACTCTCTAATTTGTTTCCTGTGTGAGTCTATCCCCCTCTCAAGGTGGGAATCCCTCCACGCTCAGTACCGGGCAACGCCTGCAGAAAAGGGACGCTCATCTGGCGGGAGGGGGACACCGGCTGCAGGCCAGGCCTCCCACCACTCTCTACCCCTAACCTGCCTTGTTCGTCAGAGCGCTGGGCACCGCCAGGCGCATGTCAGAGCCTGGTGTGTGTACCCGTTCACACTCTGTCTCCCCTCACCAGCCGGGAAGCCCCCCATTGAAGCTTCTGTAAATGATTTTTCAGCTAGAGGCTCAGTGTCTCTAGGCCCAGCACATGGCAGGTGCCCAGCGAACCATCATCCCCTCTGCAAGGTAAACCAGCATGGTAGATGCAGCATCCCCCCTGCACAGACGGGAGCTTTGAAACTCAGGCTGGTGTGCTGAAGGTCACACCCCTACTCTTTCATCTTCTGGTTTTAAAACTATCCTTGTCTAATTCTGCATGCCCTACAGTAGTTCAAATCCAACTGGAGCCTGTACTTTGACGGTGCTCTGGCCTTACTGGTTTGTGTGTTGCTTTGTCCTGTAAATATTGCAATACTGCTGCTTAAACACACATGCAAGGTTAGGTGATTGTATGCAGTTTGTAATTAAAATCTTGGTTGCTCCCATAGACTGAGCGCCGTTTAACAGATAGAAAGAAATACGAGAGCCATCATGTGTCCTTTCAGCTCCATTCTTTGCCCATTGTGCTCCTAACTTAGGCCAGGTGCTCAGCGTGCTTTGTTCTTGGCTGAGTTGAATCCAAAATCTGCAAGAAGATAATTTAAGAAACTTAAGATAGTCTTGCAAGAATTTTACAATCATAGAGCAATTCCTTTTTTTCTCTCTAAATGTGACTTTTTAAAATTTTCTCAGGAACAAAAGGAGATAGACTGCCCTTCCACCATAATTTTCAAAAGTATAATATTTTAGACACAGAAAAACCTAAACGACTCTAACACACCTACTTTTAGTCGGAAGCACATATTCCCAGTCTCCGTTCACACACACGCAGGAGCACCCAGGCACACACACTTGCTTTTAGACACGCTGCTTTCCACACATCTCCAGTGTGCATTGCATGTTTCCTAAGAATCTCACCGTTGTTATCATTGCCTGCCTTAGTAAGTACTGAGGTCTCACCAAAGCCATCACTCATTGCTGTATTCTTCCCATGAACATTACCTGCCATTCCCGAGTGATAAACACCATACACACAATGAAATACTATGCTGCTCATGCAGGGGACTGGGTTTTGAAAGTATCAGAGCTGCAAAGCTAACAGAAATTCGCCAGAGCCTGTGAGGCAGTGGGAGGCGGGCAGATTCCTGGGGCCTGGAACTGTGGAAGTGTCTGGCGCCAGCGCCTGACCACGTGGTACCTTCTTTAGATATTTTTAACCAATCCATCCTTGCTAGGGAACTCCGAAATGTTGTGCGTTTTTGGTTTGTTTACTTTGGTTTGGTTTTTTATTTTTTGCAAACTGAACCCCCAGTGGGATACCCATCCTGGGCAGCCTTCATTGTTGAGAAACAGAACCAATGAGTGAGAACTTGGTCCCTCGCAGACGTTCACAAACATCTGTCTTTCAACCCTAAAGAAATGTGTGGGTCTGAGCTACCTTGTGTGGAGATAGGTCTTTTTACAGTTTTGCCTCCTCTTGTACATGACATCATATCTCATTTCAGTAGTCCTAACACTTCTACTGAATGCAACAAGATAAATATGATCCCTCTGATTAAACCGAGAAGACCAGGTTTTCTACGGCATTTATTTTCTGTGCTTGCTGCAGAAGGGAAACGTGACTTCTGATTCCAGACTTCACATACACCCAAGGTGGAAGTGGTCCTTCAGAGGAAAGGAGGGTGGGAGGGCCAAAAGACCTTTAAAGGAAAAAACACTCAGAAACTAAACCTTAATGTTGACATGGGTTCAAAAACAGACCACCCTCAAGAAGGAATCAGCTCCACGGGCATTTGGCATCCCAGAGTGTAAGGGCTCCCCAAGGAATCTGCCTCTTTGAGGAGTCCGTCCTGCTCCACCCTGTGCCCTGATGGCTCTGCCTGGGGCCAGCACCCTGCGAGAGGGCACCTTGCCACGCAAACAGATGGTGCACCAGTGGACCTGGAGCTGGCTCCCAAGTGTTTCTTGAAGGCAACTTCCCAGCTAGAGACGGTCTTGTTTATTTGAATGGAGCTGTGCTTACAGACTGCATGGAATATTTGCCCACGTGCTCTAGGAAGGTTCATTTCATGTTTTTAATCAGCTGCTTGGAATGAAGATTGGACCAAGCACAGGAGAAGTGATGCTCAGAGTGGAAAGCAACGTTCTCTGAGGCCCACCATGGCACTGGCCCCGCCTGCCACCCCACAGGAGGATGAGTGGGAAGGCCCTTGGCTGCCTGCCCTTCCCCAGCTGGGGTCTCTCTCAGCATTTCAGCTTCTCTTGTTTCAGCCTCCGTGCTCCTGCTGGGCTGAAATGCCCAGGGAGGGACCTCACACGCCTCTCAGCTCTGACTCCTTTTCCTTTGTCTCCCCAGATGTGACCCTGGAAGGAAAGCACTCACCTTACAGATCAGCACCTGCTCTGTGCCCTGCTCTCTTGCAGGTAAATCAACTCTGCCCCTCCCACCAGAATCAGAATCATCCTTTCTACTGACAAACTGGCCCTTTCATTGTAGTTTCCCTCTTTAGTTTTTTTGTTTGTTTGTTTGTTTGTTTTGACAGAGTCTCACTCTGTCATACAGGCTGGAGTGCAGTGGCACAATCCCGGCTCACCGCAACCTCTGCCTCCCGGGTTCAAGTGATTCTTCTGCCTCAGCCTCCCGAGTAGCTGGGATAACAGGTGCTCACACTACCATGCCTGGATAATTTTTGTATTTTTAGTAGAAACTGTGTTTCACCATGTTGCCCAGGCTGGTCTCAAACTCCTGACCTCAAGTGATCCACCACCTGCCTCGGCTTCCCAAAGTGCGGGATTACAGGTGTGAGCCATTGCACTCGGCCTTATTTTATTTTTTTTGTAAGGTTAGACACAGGAGGAGAAAGATGGGATATATGGCATACACTTAAGGGAAATATTAGGATTAATGATATCAAGGATGATGCAATTTTTTTGTTTTGTTTTAGGGATTTTGAAACGTATGAAGAAATTAGAAGTAATCGAATTCAAAGTGCCACACGCCTTGATGACATGCACATCATTGGGCTTTGATTTTGTGCCTTTGCGAAGTACACAGGTAAGAGTCAAAAACAAGAAAATATACGGTCGCTGCCCTGAATGATTCTGCAAGTTGCATTTGCTGCAGGAAGAAGGCATTTCTCCATCACACGCCTTTGGAATGTTCAGTATTTATGGTTTTGCTACTGTTTTCCCATCTCCTTCTTTCCTGTGTAAAATACCGACTTCCTGAGACCGAGTTGCTGCCTTTTAAAGCCAGTTCTTTCAGGTGCCCACAACAGCTCAGACCTAGAAACACAAGCATCTCACCAGCCGCCTCCACCTTCCGTGGCCTCCCTCACCCCGCCCTCCACACCCCACACTTTCCTCTTCTGAGAAGGCTGGAGAGGCACTGCGCCCACCAAGAGGAGTCCACGTGAGTCTACGAGTGGTCATGCCCTGGCTGAAGGCCCTGGGGTTCTTCACCTCTGGAACCTCAAAGGTGTAGTCTCTGAGGTGGGAGGGGGCTGCAGGCCTGTCCTGTCATTTGTCGAGTGGATGAAGAGATGCCCCCCCAAGTGATCTGTAAATTACAATTGAAAGGTAAACAGAGAGAAACGTGCATTATCCCTCTAGGTCCTTTCTAGGATGGAAACACAGGCTCTGGCTTTCTCTTTTCTTGTGTGCAATGTTGAGTCATTCGTTTGTTCGTCTTTCATTCATTCATTCAATAAGCGGGTATCACACATCGCCGGCAAGTTCTGCCTTGGAAGCTGCAAGCCCGTGGGTTTGGGACCCTGCCCTACAAGTGGGTAGCTTCCCAAGACCTCAAAGGAGCCCCTGTCAGTGCTGACAAAGAGGGGGTCTGATCAACCAATTCCTGATGAGGTGTTAATTACTGGAAAGTACTTCATGCTCCAGGGTGTTAAAAATGAAATTTAGGGAGCATGAGGGTGCTTCCTAGTACAACCCAAAAGGCTTTCTAGGACACACTCTGCCTACATTTAAGCCTGGGTTTTTTAAATACACGAACATTTTAGTAACTGCACGCTTTCACTCATTAGAGTGCAAGGTGAATCCTGGTCTGTTCTACAAAGATGAGAAGCTCACAGTCGTAGGAGACAGTGTGGCCAGGTATGATTGTAAAATATTAATTGTGAGGCAGTTTTTACAGACACCATAACCTGGAAAGCTAGAGGACGAGGAAAATAAAAATGGGGTGGGGCAACCTCAGCGGGAGGATGCCTGGGTTTAGGAGAAGAGGCAAGAGCCTTCTGGATGGGGAACCGGCATTATCAGCAAAGGCACAGAAGTCTGCAAGAGCCATGCAGTTTCACAGGAGGGAGAGTGAACCCTGGCTTGGTAGGAGCAGGAATACGGAGGCCAGGACCCCCTCCTGGGGGCTGCCTGCCCTGTGCTGAATGATTCGTATATGGAATCTCATTGATTC
Organism: Hylobates moloch; assembly: GCF_009828535.3. Classification (NCBI taxonomy): domain Eukaryota; kingdom Metazoa; phylum Chordata; class Mammalia; order Primates; family Hylobatidae; genus Hylobates; species Hylobates moloch. The sequence continues at coordinate 2,076,089 of NW_026652280.1, read as the reverse complement.
CATCTCATGTTTTAGAAACGCTTATGCCCATTTTAAGGATAATGAAACTGTGGCTGGATGAAGCTAACGAAGGGATTTAAACCACGTCCAGAATGTGTGTCCACTCTGGCAAGTTGCAGGCAGGACTTCTGCTCCCGCCCTCTGGACCTCCACGTGGGGCACCTCTAACAGGTCCCTGAGCTTGGTGTGTGATCCCAAAGTGGGGCACGGGTTCTCCCCAGCCTGGCACAGAGGAGCCTGCTGCCCGCAAGGACTTCCTCGCCCAGCCAGGCTTGGGCTGTTTGTGAAGCAGGAGGGAGCCCTGCAGCCCGGCACTCATGCTGAGAAGGCGGTGCACATGCTCCTACTTTCCCGTCAAGGAGACACTGAGGCCACAGCTATGGAAGGTGAAGCAGAGACAGAGCCTGGAATGGCTGAAAGACACTTAGGGCAGAAGCGCAAACGGAGACACAGGCTCACACTCACGCAGGCGACTTGGCCGTGTCTGGCTCAGGGCCTGGTCCTCATGGCCCAGGGTGCAGCCGGAGAAGCAGCAGAGGCGTCGTGGCCACACATCTTTCCCCAGCCTGGCACAGCAGGCCATATGAGTTTATCTATAATATCAAATACGATGTTAACTGTTTTATTTATGTGCAGTTTCATCATACGAGTCTTTAAAAGGAGAATTCACTGTCGCCTCAGAGCACCCTGGTTTTATTAATCTGGTCGCATTCGGAGTCGTTTAGTCAGTCACCTCTTCCTGCTTAGACGCACCATCCACAGGTGCGTCATTAGTGTGGAGGAGTTCGAGCAGGACTGGGTTCAACTCCGCGTCTCCCTTATTACTCAGGATGCCTCATTTCTCATTAAAAGGTAAGCAAGACTGGATGACCTAAATTAAAACAAAAATCAACAGCAAATTCAACAGCACATTAACTGAGTTCAAGAGAGAATGTGGCCTGCTGAGCTTCATATTGTGGAGAGTGTGCCGGTTTTCAGGGAGTTGTCCATGGCACAGTCTGAAAGATGACATCGCATCTCATCCAAAGGGAAACCAGGCCAGCTCCTCCCCTTCTCTGACCAGACATTTCCAAGGATTGCCTTCTGGAGAGAATGGTGCTTCTTTCGTTTGTCCTGCATGGGACAAATGGCTTTCTGGAATGGCTGTTCCCCGTGATTTGTGATGCTGGTGTTCTCACCCCATTCTACCCACTTGGCATTTTTGTACGCTGAGAACAGGGATTTGAAAGACTAGGGAATACGGGAAGAAATAGTATAGACTTAGAAAAACTCTTCATGTCTTTTTAAATAAACTGAATGCAACTATGAAACATATGCCTCTTAAAGAACCAGCCTCTTTAAAATCTTTGTTTTCTCTCTTCAATAGACAATCATTTGTGAGGATTTTTCTTGTGATGAAACATACGGCTAATTGATTTATCTGATGAAGAACCTTTCCTGCTATCGTGAATGTATGTGTTCACGTACATACACGTGTGTATCGTGCATGGATGCATGGACGTACACACACGACTATGGGCCTGGATGTTCACAGGGGAGCTGGGCCTGTCTTGTTCGGGGTTCGATCCCTCTCACAGCACAAGCCAGTTGACAACAAGAGGGGCCTGGCTCCACGTCTTTGCTCTGGAGAGCACTGCCCAGGGGGCTCTGATAAAAATGCCTGTCCATCCACGACTCAGCTTTTCCATTAGTGATATGAGGACAGCAAAACCCACCCAGGCTGCACGTATGAGGCTTAAGAATGCAGGGGCTGCATATCCCACACCCACATGTGTGACATCCCATTTCCTGGTTAGGATGACTGAGAATTTCCAAATGCTGCTGTGACAAGCAGGCCTGTCACGCCGTTCAGTACCTGGGGGGTACACGGTGGGCTCCGGTCTGCCTGGAAACCAGGAGAAGGCCTGACCAGCGGGCCCTGGGGGCCTCAGCAGTGTGGTGGAGGTCCGCCAACCCCACAGATGAGCTCTGCGGGAGTTTATGTGAAAAGCTAAAAGCAATTTTATTTATAAAAAGTTCTAAATTACTTCTGATAGTCCAATTAACTTCCCAAAAATATATGCATACATAATGGGAGATTCAACTACTTTCTAATGAAAGAAGCTGCAAATTCTACACCCAAAGGCTTGAGTCCTGAACTGGGCTGTCATGAGCCCCCTGCTGGGCAAGGAGCAGCTTAATTTTTTCCTCCATAGATGCTGGGTGCCGGATGCTAGGTGCTGGATGCTTGGGGTGGGGTGTTGCATGCTGGGGGCTGGGTGCTTGGGGCTGGGTGATGGATGCTGGGTGTTAGGTGCTGAATGCTGTGTTCAGGATGCTTGGGGCTGGGTGCTGGATGCTAGGTGCTAGATGCTTGGGGTGGGGTGTTGCATGCTGGGGGCTGGGTGCTTGGGGCCGGATGATGGCTGCTGGGTGCTGGGTGCTTCGGGCTGGGTGATGGATGCTGGGTGCTGGGTTCTGGATGCTGGGTGCTGATTACCTCAAAAAACACTGTGGACTTGAGGGAGCCTTGGATCCCTGAGACCTACTAATATCTGATATTATTATTTAATTTCCTCTAAAAGGTAGTCTTATTCCAAAGTAGAGCAATTAGATGCACGGTGGGTGGACATAGCTCTATACCAATGACTTTCTTTTGGAGAAGGACAGTGCCAGCAATTAAATGTAAGAATAACGTTGATGAAAACAATTATGAACATTGAGGGAAGAGTCAGGTGCCCTCCTGGCCGTGTGAAGGCTCAAAGTGCTGAACTTTGGTCCTCTCACTCCTCAAATTGAGAGAATAGTGTTGGGCCAGGATTGATTTCACTGCTTTCCCTTTAAGAATCACATTTCAGAAAATGGCAGCCATGCCCAGGCTTTCCTACAGTCCAGTCGATTTGTGAGCTACACTGTTCTACTTCTCCACTCCCTACTGTACCTGGCTGCCCTATTCATCTTTCTCTATGAACATTTGCTGTTTAAGGCAATTGGGCCCAGTGAGGCAGAGCCTGGCTGTGATCAGCTCATCCATCTTTATTTGATCCTTGGCTGACAGAGGAGCTGCCCTGTGACATAGGTTAGGTCACTGAGTGGCCATTACCCCCTCGTTTGCACACTCTTGTTCCCCCTAACCACCTTCCTGAAGTCAAATCCAGATGATTTGTGCCAATTTCATGGGGGCACAGACTGGAACATCCGCTCACTTTCTGCATGGCCAAGTTTACACAATCTCGCACACACGTCCCCAGCTTCTGTGACCGTCAAAACGCGGATTTTCCCTTCCTTCGCGTGGGCTTGGATAGAGCTATGAGGGCTGGAGTTCTCAATTATAGAATGTCATGACACCGCCGCACGATGTTTTACAGTAATTTCACAGTGTCACTTCATGATTTTTTCAGGGCTGCTTTGAACCATGACTGAAAGAACAGGTGCCCTGCGAGTGTCAGGGGACGCGCTGGAACCCGAGTGGCAGAGGAGTGGGCGGCCAAGAGTAAAGTGCACACACGCAGGAGGCAGGCACATCTTAGAGGTCAGAACGTGGGCAAGAGGAGACGCAAAGGGTTAAGAGAAAATCTGCAGACGTTTTTTTCCATGCTAAATTTTGATATTGGAAACACATCTTCCAAATGGCAGGGCAGACACCAATTTTTTCAGCTCTGAGTTTCTCTGGTGAATACCTGTTTAAAATGAGAGCCTCCAGGAGGCAGGGTGGGTGGGGAAAGAGAGACCAAGATGGAAAGAGAGAGAGAGAAAGAGAGAGAGAGAGAAGGAGGAGAGAGAAAGAGAGAGAGGAAGATTGGGAGAGGGAGAGAGAAATAGAGAAACGTTTACCATTAAAAAAGGGGGTAGGGCATTATATATTTCTCCCCCAAAACATCTTCAGTCTTCACAACAAAGGTCAATATCATTTCTAAATCCTTTGTATACCACATAAAATGACTTTTACTCCAAAAATTCTCCCCGAAGGATACTTTGTGGGGTTTTTTTTTATTATCACGATCTGCGTGGCTCACTCTCTTTGCCAATATTGTGACTAAATATAATGCAAAAGTGTCAATTTTTTCAACCGAGAAATACATTTTGAAGTCCATCATGAAGCCGGTTGGAAGGTGCCGTTTTGAAAGCTAGACCTCCTGGGAGGTTTTCTGACTCTCATAATGCAGGCAAATTCTTACATTACTGCACGGTAGACATGGTAGGCTTAGGGACAGGTCCCCATTAGGAAATCACTATGTTTTTAGGCAAGTTTTGCCCTTGAGTTGAAGAGGGATGAAAACAAAGTAAAGTGATTGTCACAAACTGTTTTGATCTTTAAACTTATTTGACCATAGCACAGCAAAGCCTCAGCTTCTGCAGCCATATTAGAGGCAGCGCTGCCGAAAATAGTCTCACTTTAGAATATGCTTTCACCCTTAAATGTTAATAACTGCTCCTCAGCAAGACCTGTGATTTCCTTCTCTCTTCCTCTGATAGGCAGTCCCTTGCTACTCAAATCATGGACCAGGGGCCATCAGCATGGGCTCCAGCGAGGGGCTGATTTGACCTGCATGGTCTCAGGCCTCTCCCAGACCTGCAGCACCAGCGTGGGAATTTTGAAAGGATTTCAACTCTAGGGAACCCTGGTTCAGAGAACTCTGATCTTGCAATGGAGGCCGTACCCACTTAGCACCTGAAATGTTCCCTAGTCCACATCTTGAGTTTGGAGCAGCAAGAATCTTCATGGTGAAACCCGCCATCACATTCTTCTGATTGCCTGGCAAACTAAGGAGACTCTTGGCCATAACCTTTTATAGTCTTAGCTCATCTTATCTGAATCCTTCTATTATCAAAGTTAAACTGTTCCAGCTCCCTGATCCTTTCCTAATATTCTCTGAAATGTCCATCTCTTTTCTGCCCAACCCACTTAGCCATGTTCTTCTGGGCCCAAGAAGGTAAGAAAGAAAGATACTGGGAAGAGACAGATGTGCAAATGATGAATGAGCTTTCATTTGGATTTAAAAGCCTGTGTTATTAAGGAAAGCGTGGACTAAATGCGGGTAACCTTTCTGGAATCAAAGACGGCTAGTGTTCTGTGCATTCTCCCCAGTCAGCTGCGATCTCTGCATCAGCAACCGGCCTTGTCACGTTGTGTTTGAATATGTGCGTGTTCTTCTTTCAAAGGTGGCTGGGCCTTAGGGTTGTTTTTTTGTTGTTGTTTGTTTTTTGCTTCTATTTTTGCTTTATTTTGCATTTCTCCATAAATGTATGTAATTAAAACATAGAATCCACTTGTTGAGAGTAAAGTAGTCATCTCATTCCACACTTCCTCCCACCATGGCACCATTAATTCATCATGCAATCCTAGCATTTTTATTCTTGTTGAGATGTGGATAACCTTTTTACATTGAAAACTCCTTTGCAACCTTACAAGAAAAGCCAATTAATCAATTAGAATATCATTCTCGAATTACAGTGGAATTATGTGTCCCCTCTGCTGAAAACCATTGAAACTTGCGGTGCATTACTTCAATTAAGAATACTTAATTTCCAAATGGCACAAATGAGCAAAGCATGAGTCATAGCACACGGCTCTCCTTAAAAGCCATCAGTGCTAATGGTTTTGAAACCTGTATAAACCTGATACGTGCTTCATTTATATGGCAAGCTAAATCCACGTAAGGGTGTAATATTTCTGCTTATGTACACGAGGCTTTATGTGGTGCTCCCTGCAATTGCACAAAAATAAAGATGGCTTTTTGCATGCCCTGCTTCTTACATGAGGTGTGGCGAGTAGATAGGATCGTGCTTCGCTATCACCCCACACAAGTGCACTTAGGCCGATCGATCGTAATGCTTCATAACATTCAAAGTTATGATAATCAGAGATTAGGGGGAAACAGCAAATTCCAGTGTCTGGAGAAGTATTTTTCATTGCTCCTGTATCTCACTATCCCATCTGCCTGGCTTTATTCCAAACTCTTCATTTGACCCTTTTGCACTGCCATCCAGCATGAATGAGTTTTGCTAGAATGACGGGTGTGGAAACCAGTTTCTCAAGCCTCCCAGGGTTCCAGGTTTTATTCTTGTCTTGAGTTCTTTGTATCCAGGCTGTTCATCAGAATCCTGAGAGAAGATGACCCTGAGATAGCAATAATGGTGCATTCACCATGGGGAGCCCACATCTGTCCTGTGCAAAGGACCCACATGCTTCTTCTCTGGCCTATTTATCTCCCCCAGTATAGAATACCACCTTTTACACTTCCTCGGCAAATTGCTTTAGTGCATTAGATCTACAGTACTAAAATCTAAGTCCATATTGGACTTCAATATTAATGTTTGTGTTAACCATAAACACAAAATACAAATACTGATGTTTATGAATTAGTGTTACTAATATTAATTTTTGTGTTAATCAAGAACTTCTGTACTAATTTCAATACTAATTAAATACTAATTTTTGTGTTAACCACAAATGCATAATAAAGAACAGTAAGAGAAAATAAGAGGATGTGGAAAACCAATATTAGTTCTAAATGTTCTTATTTTGTTCCCAACATTTTGTATCAAACTGTTTATAGCACATGATTTTTCCTCCCAAAGTACTGCCTTCATGCTCTAGGAAAATTTGCTTTCAATTTTCAATAATCAAATTGTAAATTTTGTTTAAATTAGCTTCCTTAAAATGAGAACACTTGATTCTGGGAAGATTTTTCCTAATTGGCTAAATAAAGACAATTTTACTGAAATAAAAACATTCTGTTCTATCAAAAGGTCTTAGGTTTGGGCAACAGGGAGCTAGTTCCCTGGGAACGTGGGACAAGTGCACATCCTGAGCCCATCCCAGAAATACTGAAGTCCAGCAAGGCTGTCACCTTGGTTCTGGGCTTAGAAGCATTCTTGAGCTCACCACAGGCTGCAGCTTTGCTCGTGGCTACTCACCCCCAACTCACTGATGGCTCCAGCCGGGCACTGCTGCCTCCAGGTGATGCGAGGGCAGGGAGAGTTTCAGGAAGCATGCACTTGGCCTGTTAACCAGTGCTGGAAAGAGTAAGTCACTGCTGAAGTGTATTTACCAAGGTGGGACAGTGGATTTATTTTATTTATCAGGTTTTTAAAAAAATCTTGTGTAACTTTTAAATATGTAGATATTTGGCAGATAAGCCTCCCTTTGTACTTTACCCTGGGCCCTGCAAAAATTAAGGGCTAGCCTGACATTTGGCGGCCTAGGCTCGACCTTAAGTACTTTGTACATCTCAGCACTGCATTAAAACCCATTGTACGTGGTCCTTTTCATGATGTATTTAGACTTGAACATGATATCTGCATCTGTAATGCAGGGCAGGCTGGGGGATTCCTGGTGTTATTTAAAAATCTGGACGACAGTTGCAAGCTGCAGGTTGAGCAATTGGATTATTAGTTTCATGTTTTTAGAATTCCAGAGAAGAATGAACGCTCACATGTGACTCAGTAACGATATGAGTTCTCACTCTAGAGAGGGCATTTTCTTGAATCTATAATACAAACCATTGTTGATAATATAAACACACTTGGGGCCACTCTTAAAGTAAGTAATTTGAATCTGCTTTTGTCAACAGTGGTGTGTGGTCCAAAGGATTTAATTCCACACAAATGCAAGCATGGTAACCTTGAGCTTTATTTTTTGGGAAGGGTATGGCGCTGATTCAGTGGATCCTTGGAAGCCACGTGACTTTGGGCTCTAGGACTGGCCGACCTTGGGTTAGTGAAGAGGGTGAATAATTTGCCTTCCTTTTCTGAATCTTCCTTTGTTTCCTCATCTGTAAAGCATGAGCATTAAGTGTGAGAAGGCGACGCATGCTTCACATAGATTGGCTGCTCCACAAACTCATTTGTTTCTACTTGGAGCCTTGTGCATGTGTACTGCGTTCCCTCCATGCCCGCAGGAGACATTCAGCCTTAACCACGTGCGGGCCACACCCAGGCTGCTGGGTTTGGGGTTTTGTTTTATTTTATTTTTGTTTGTTTTTTGAGACAAGGTCTCCCTCTGTCACCCAGGCTGGAGTACAGTAGTGCAATTTCAGCTCACTGCAGCCTCTGCCTCCCGAGCTCAAACAATCCTCCCACCTCAGCCTCCTGAGTAGCTGAGGCCACAGGAATGTGCCACCATGTCCAGCTACTTTTCGTATTTTTTCAGTAGAAATGCAGTCTCACTGTGTTGCCTGGGCTATGGCTTCTGTTTTTGAGAGTATTTAATAGTGTGTTTTAAAATGTGAGTAGTGGTATTATTCTAATGGCAGTACCAAAGGCCCTTTGATTAGAAGTTGATGTGGGTGAAATGGTAAGAATGAAGTCAGTGCTGCTATTTCTGTATGAGATGTGATTGTTTACATTTTATTTGCCCCAGATGGTGAGGACCTCGGTGTAAGAACTAACCACAGGGAATGAGAAACATGGGGAGATAACTGGTGAACTTAGTTGGAAGTACTATGTTAACGGAATTTCCAAATTATATGCTCAATGTATTTTTCTCTGACCTCTAGACTTCTTCTTCAATAAAGAACCTCTACATTTAAAATGATGGGTCTATTTCTTAAGGTAAATTAAAGGCGCACGACTTGCCTGTGTTTCTAGAATATATTGACACTCTTTGGTATATTTATTGTAACTGTTTACAGATTAACACTTGGACTGCTTACTTTAACTGTACAGATTCTGACTTTAAAAAGTGTCTTGAAGTTGACAAAACATATCAAACATATTATTTGATAAAATAACTACAGCAGTAAGAACAGACTTAGTGAGGTTTCCTCACGTTCAGAGCACTGCACATCTCGGATTCCACCATCCCTCTCGCACAAGCATGATGCCTGGGTCTCCTGGGGAAGGCTGTCTCATTTCCTGCCTGTGTGTGATAAGAGTGATGCTGGTGGGCAGGTGAGTCCTGAAATCAGGGCTTAGCCCAGGAAGATTCTTGCCTTTGCCCAGGGAAGAATCCAAGGGTGAGCCTGTGGTGTTAGGCAGGAACCTTTCATTGAGCCAGAGCTGCTATCTGCAGAGCAGGACAAACTCACAGGAAGTGTGCCAGAGTCCACAGCTTGTGGGCTCCTGACACCTATATCCACACTCAACTTATACCTGCTTTCAACTGCATGCAAATTAAGGGGTGGATCCATGCAAATTGAAGAGTGAGTTAAGAGCTCCCTAGGAAAGGGCAGCCCCTTCTAGGTTGTTGCCATTGAAAGCAGTGACAACTTCCAGGCTGTTGCCATGGCGTTGGTAAACTGTCATGGCGCTGGTGGGAGCATCTTATGCCAGTGGGCAATGAGGGCAGCCAGGGATTGCTTTGAGCAACATCTGCTGGTTCCGATGGCTTTCTTCACTTTATCTTGTGTGGACTAGACCCCGCTTGGGTCAGCAGGGCTGTGACCAGGGAACACAGCCTGCCAGTCTCCTATGTCAAAACCATTTATTACTTCCCATATCTTGGGGAAGTAGTGTGCATTTTGGGAGAGCATGGATTCTGGAACACAGCAAGACTCAAGTGCCGCCGTGGTAGGTTTGTGACATCAGGTGGACGTCACCTTGTGGAACCCCGTATTCCTTGCCTGTGAAGTGATCATCGTAAACTGATCTATCTTGGGGGTTGTGAACATTAAAATGCATCCCTGGTCTCCATGCAGGGACTCGGTAAACACTAGTTTGCTTTCTCTTTCCCTTAAGTTACCAGAAAACTCTTTTCAGATTGTAATAAAGAACCTTCCAAAGTAGGTTATTTTATGAGGTTGACAGATCCTATTACTTAGCTTTAAATCTCATCTTAATGAGGAGGAAGAATTCTACAAAAGTGGGTCCAGTCAGGTTCTTCCATTGTGTTTCTAATTAGAATTTAAGTTGCTTTTAATGTCAGTTCTAAAGAACCCTTGGTGGAAAATTAGTAGTTACCTGTTGACATAAAATGCAAGATGATGCCTGGATGGTCTGAACCACAAAACATTTTGCCCTTAAATCCCAGGAAATGTAAGCTGCATGGGATGGGAGGCAGGTGGTGTGGGGCACCTGTAGACTGGGTAGGTAATTGTGATTGAATATCCTGGTTAAAAATCAAACTAACCAACATTTTTTGGAGGAAAATAGAACACATTTATGTGGCCCTGACGCCTGATCATTCCTGCCTTAGACACTGTCTGCAACATCCTCTCTTCTTTACCATCACTGATGTGAATCTCCAAAGCCCCCGTGCTTCTTTCTTGCCTTCTCCTAGTGAAAAACATCCCTTGCTTATTAAAAAGACAGCTTCATTCAGCCCTGCTCAATAAGGATCTTGGTTAGAGTTATCTTTAAGAAATATAATAGGCACAAAACATGAGATCTTTCTTTTTTCTTTTTTTTTTTGAGACGGAGTCTCGCTCTGTCGCCCAGGCTGGAGTGCAGTGGCGCAATCTCAGCTCACTGCAAGCTCTGCCTCCCAGGTTCCTGCCATTTTCCTGCCTCAGCCTCTCCGAGTAGCTGGGACTACAGGCGCCCGCCACCACGCCTGACTAATTGTTTGTATTTTTAGTAGAGACGGAGTTTCGCTGTGTTAGCCAGGATGGTCTTGATCTCCTGACCTCGTGATCCACCCACCTCGGCCTCCCAAAGTGCTGGGATTACAGGCGTGAGCCACTGTGACTGGCCCAACATGAGATCTTTCTTAAATGAGCATTAAATTACTGTACATCAATACTCTTTCCTGACAAAGGGGTAAATATGAAATGAAACTTAATATTTGCCAAAAAAAAGTGCGAAAAAAGAAATAAGAATCGCCCAAACCTAAAATCTGAATGCTTCCTATCTATAGACTGATGGGTTAGAAAAGCATTAAGCTCTGGAATTAGTTTGCTAAAACTTTTTTTAGTCTCCTGGGCCATAGGAGCATTTGGAGAAGCGTGCTGCATTTGTGACTGTAAATAGTACAGTCAGGAGAATTGATTTTAATTAGGGTAAAAGTTTGTTCATTGGTTTTGTTGTTGAGTCTCTATGAATGACAGCAGGTATAGTGGGAAAGGCACAGAATTTTAAAAATGACCCAAAGGTTAGAATCTTGGCTATTTGTTCGTGTGACTTTAAGCAAAGTATTGGGCTTTTCTTAACTCCAGTGAGTTCATTTATCAGCCTGGGATTTAAAAGCAGACATTTGGTGAGGATTAGAGATAATTGCCTAGCAAAATTTTTGGCAGCCAATGATTATGAAATATTACTTTGCAAGAATGCCTTGACAAACACTGAAATCTTGGCTATTTCAAAATAGTCATATAATTAAAAAAAAATTGGCCAGACGCAGTGGCTTATGCCTGTAATCTCAGCACTTTGGGAGGCCAAGGCAGGTGGATCATGAGGTCAGGAGATTGAGACCATCCTGGCCAACATGGTGAAACCCTTTCTCTACTAAAAATACAAAAATTATCTGGGCGTGGTGGCATGTGCCTGTAGTCCCAGCTACTGGGAAGGCTGAGGTAGGAGAATCGCTTGAACTTGGGAGATGGAGGTGGCAGTGAGCCGAGATCATGCCACTGCACTCCAGCCTGGGCAACAGAGCGAGACTCAAAAAAAATTATAGCATTATTTACAGTATGAAAGTTAATAAAGGTTTTACAGAAACATCAAATGGCTAAACATTACAAAAACTTAAGTCCAAATAACCCAAGTTAAATTTTGGCAAACACACGTAACTAGGGAAGATGGCATGAAAACTCCATGACCTTTTAGGAAGTTATGTGGCCAAAGACACAGGGTGTCCCGATGGCAGATCTAAGCCAAGAACAAGTCCTGCTGTCCTTAGAGGGTGTCCCAAGCCTCCCACCCTGATCCTTAGGGTCTGGCTCTTGGGTTTGGGACTGAGGTTGCTTTGGGGGCTTAGTGAGGCAGGTGCAGGATTTCCTCACCACCATCACACCAGTGTCTCCACTGTGGAAGATGATGAGGCCCTTTGGAAAACACACATGGAAGGGCATGTAGGAGAGGAGTGGGGAGGAGTGTAGGATGTGCCATTGGGCTCACTGGGGTGAGGATGCCTGGGAGACCTCAGTAGGCACACACACAATGATGGGGGTGGGGGCCAAGGCCGAGGAAGAGACATGGAGTGTCATCAGCAACTGGATGGGAGCTAAACTTGTGTTCCAACACAGGGTGGTTCCCGGAGAGTGTGAAAAAGGAAGAAAAAGAGAATTACACTATCTAGAAATCCTGTGTAAGGGGCAAGCAAGAGAGATGAGCTCGGAAATGGCGTGGAGAAGGGCTAGACCAGGAGAGAGGGAAAAGGAAAAGAAGCCGAGGAAAGGACAGTCTCAAGGATTAGGGGTATGTTAGTCCATTCTCATGCTGCTATAAGACATACCTGAGACTGGGAAATTTATAAAGAAAAAGAGGTTTAATGGACTCACAGCTCCACATGGCTGGAGAGGTTAGAGAGGCCTCACGATCATGGCAGAAGGTGAAGGAGGAGCAAAGGCACATCTTACATGGCAGCAGGCAAGAGAGCATGTGTGAGGAGAACTGCCCTTTGTAAAACCATCATATCTCGTGAGACTTATGCACAGTCACAAGAACAGCAAGGGAAAACCCACACCCGTGATGATTCAATTACCTCCATCGGGTCCCTCTCACAACACATGGGATTATGGGAGCTACAACTTAAGATGAGATTTGGGTGGGGATACAGCCAAACCATATCAAGGGGACACTCAATACATCCAGTGCTTTAGAGCTAAATGAAAGTATAGCACCAAAGAGTATCTTTTTGTTCTGGCCCTTGGAGGAAGCCTTTGGTGACCACATGGAAATATTTCCCAAGGAGGTCTTGAAGCCACAATGTAGTGGGGAAGGAAGGACCAGTGGGTGAGAAATTGGAAGTGGAAATGGACTGTGCTGGCCTCAGCATGGAGAGCAGGGCTGGTGGCCTGAGACAGATGCAACCCCACTGGGAATTATGGCTGTCCTAGTTTCAGGAACTGACATCAGTCCTCCAAAAACAATCTTAAGCCCCGTGCTATTTTAAATTTATCTATATTCACATTTTCAGTTCAGAAAATACAGAGAATGCTACCTTTGGAAAACACTACATTCTTCCATTTCATTTGGGTGTTATGTAGATTTGTCAGATGTAAATGAATTAAATTTAAATGATTATCTAAAATGTAACCAAACCATAACCTCAATAACTCAAATTGAAATAATGCCCTGACATTTTCCAAAACATCACCTCATTTTATTTTGAGTTAATTTTCTTAAATATGTCAAGCTAATTGAATGAGAGAAATATCACTGAAAAGAGCCCTTCCTTACATTTGAGCCTTCATTTTCCAAATATAAAATTCATATATTTTCTCAACAATTCATTAGCTGGGGACCCCCTCCAGGGATGGAAAGTCTAGCAAGGAAATTAATTCCTAAATGAGATGTTCCTGCAGAAACCTCTCCCCTATGACACACACAGAGCTATCTAGGAAAGACTCCCTCAAATATAGGATATTAGTCAAGGAATTCACCAAAAATGTGAATATTTATAAGGCAGCTCTCAACAACGAGCAGCCAATCATCATTAGATCCTTTGGTTTTCATTATAATAAAATTAATCTTGATTAATTCATTCATTGTTAATCTTGCATTCAAATGCAATTCCATAGAAACTGCATTGTGATTTAGCAATTAATTTACATGCCAAGATTGAGCAGCATTTCCTTGGTCCTCCGAGGCATAGGTCTCCCCTGTGTCGTGGAGTCAAAGGCAGGCCCAGAAGATCCATTTATCTGAAATATTCCAGGAAAATAAAAGCAAACGTCTAAGGTAGAAATGCTAAAGCAGGGGGACGTCTTTCCTCCCTCATGTTCTGTAATCTGAAAAACAGAGACCCTGTCGCATCTGGTGTGTAGGAAAAGCACACACATACTTCATATGTCCAAATAAAGCGCAGGTCTGTAAGCAGTTTAATTGAATTCTTAAAGTCTCTGATTTCTACTCATTGTCTGCATGAGCTTTCAAAGAAGTGTTTTTGTATAAAAATTCTGAAATAACAAATTGTAATCCCACAGCTTTCATTCCTCTGTTCATAAAGTGGCCAAATATCTTCACGCACCACATACGGACATTTCATGGACCACACATATGAGGGTGGTCTCATAAGATGATAATACGATGTTTTCACTGTACCTTTCCTGTGTTTAGATATGTTTAGATACACAAATACTCGTCACTGTATTTTAACTGCCTACAGTATTCAGTAGAGTCACATGCTGTGCAGGTTTCTAGCCTAGGAGCAATGGGCTATGCCATACAGCCTAGGGGTGCCTGGACTATGCCATCTAGGTCTGTGTACATGCTCTCTACCATGTTCGCACAGTAGCAAAATTGCCTACCAACGCACTTCTCAGGAGGTATCCCCGTCATTGCGTGATGCATGATGTCATACGTGTAGTGTGGGTTCCCGTCATGGGATGGGAAGTCCTAGGGCCGTATTGAAGAGAAGCTTCATCACTGAATCAGCAGATGAGGTTATATACAAACTTTAATTTTTACCCAACCATGTTTTTATTATTTAGTTCCCCCAAACATAATTGTACATATATAAGAATTAATAAGCACTGCAATAATCAGGGAAACTCGACTGACTAACTGATAGCTTTGGTTTGTGAAAATGTCTGCACATCTGCAAAAATACGAAGGTTTTAATTATTCATCCCCATCTCCATGGGCGGGTGCAGGGGGCAGCATCAGAACTCTCTGTTGCTATCCCTTTACGCTGTCCAAGATTTACTGATGCATATATCCAAAAAGGTGCTGGCATACTGTCTTCGTTCTGTCCAAAAGATGAAGAAGGAAAAAACAAGTTTTCAAACAAAACTTGGAAGCAATCCCCACACTGAGGATGTTTACACAGAATTTCTTGATTGCACAGGAAGCAAATGTTCCCATTTGATCTGATCAGCCCTATTCCATCTAGCTAAGGCTATTGTGAAAGAAATGAGAACTTTCACCCACCCGCGAAAGGCATAAACCAGAATTTCCAACTGAAAAGGGAAGTAAACGAGAGCTTCAGCTTCCAGGCTAGGAAATGCCCTCATAAGCTGCATCAGAATGTCTGAGTTCCTGTTGACTGTGTGGATCTGGTTTTAAGAACTGCCCTTCCGCACCCTGCAAAAGCATCTCTTCCCAGCAAATGCGGGTTTGCTTTCAGCATGGTGCCGCTTCCCGCGCATGGACAGGAGCTGAGGCGCCACACCTGTTCACTACAAATCACGCACCTCTCAATCAATCCCCCTTGGGCTAGCCCTGCAGAATCAAGATGTCAGAGCTGTAGCTAGCTATTAACGCCCCTGAAGGACACGAAGGCCAGTCGCATATTACAAAGAGAAATAGAAAAGGAACAAAATCGTCCTGACGTACATTTACCTAAAATATACAAGAAATTGGGACAGATGTCGTCAGCATAGACCCTCATTCGTGGGCCTCGGTTTTTCTGCTAAAGGACAGTGAGCCAGGCCTTTGCTTTGAGGCACTGTCGGCATCTCCTTGGAGCAGTTTCTTGAGTACTTCTCCACAAACAGGCACTTATTGTGTCCGGGGTGGAAAGGATTTGCATCTTAAAGCACACGTATCAATGATTCAGTGTTTATAAGCAGTTCACATTGTCTATTTCTCCTAAAAATTTTTCACTGTGCTGCCTTTCAAACTTCCTTGGAACCAACTTCAGCTATTTATTGATAACTTTTGAATTGTGACGTCTGCCATTTTGATATAAAGAAATATAAAAATATATTAAATCTTATATATGCACACATAATTGTATACAAATGTAATAGATATGTGTGCGTGTACATGCGTGTCTGTGCGTGTGTGTGTGAATGGAGACATGGAAAAGAGCCTTGATTACACTGAAATCTACACTCGGAAGTGCAGTGTGATCTGAAAGTCTTAGCTCATCACCTCCGGAATCTCCAAGAAACAAAGGAAGCCCAAGCTCTGTAGGCGCCAGAAGGGACCTCGTGCCCCAAGGCGTTCTCTGGGTCATTGCTCCTGCTGGCCACATCACTGTCCTGTCTGGATGGAACTCTGGCTAGTCGGTGTGTGAGCTGTGCAGCGTCCACGCTGTGTCTGATGGGAGCAAAATGGAGAATGCACCCCTCCTTTATCCTGATGATCCCGGGGTCCCAAACATGGAACGCTGCATACACACATCTGGTTATCAAGCAGAAGGCAGCTGGAGGACCCGAAAGGTGCAGACTCTGTGGCTACGTGGAGGCTGAGGGTCCCCACTTAAGGGCCATCCAGAGCGGCTGCCATTTAGGAAAAGCTTGATTCCTTCCCTGCAATCTCGCGGTGTTGGGAAGCTGCCCTCCAGTGCGTCAGGCATTCTCTTTCTTACCTGTTAACCCTACAGGTCTCATTTTAGACAAAGATAATCACCCTGGAGATGAGGAAGTATGACATGAAGCTGGTGCTTTGTTCACTCTTTACAAAATGTCCATTAGTGACCAGAGCCATCCTGTCATGGACACCGTGTTGGCCTGACATGCTCTCTTTTCCTCCTTCTGATTTGTTTTCTCAATGCTTCTTTGAGAAACCTCCTTCATGCCCAGAGCTGCATTTGCCCCTGTGGGGGGGACTCACACTTAGGCCAAAGCCCAGAGCCCCTTGCCATTCGGAACCGTTCGTCCAGCCTCAGACTCCATGTCTCCACGTGTGGGCAAAGGGTGCTTCGAGTGCAGCACAGCCGCTCCTAAGGCCTGGCCTTTCCCTGTGGCCCTGGGTCTTCTCCAGGACCCCATCTCAGGGAAGGCACTCCCATCCGCCCAGGCACCAGGCCCAGGAGTTAGGGAACATTGCAGTTGCCCATTTTCAAGGTCAGAGGGGAAAGGAGGAGACTGATGAGTCTGAGAAGTGGGTGGGGAACTCAGAGCACAGCCGCCCTCTTTGCCCTCCTCTGACAGGGCGGCACTGATCATTGCTGACGTTTCCCAGGGAGTGAGGACCTGGCCCCAACACCTGCACCCTGAGCTCCAGAGAGAGCTTCCCATCCACAGGGTGGGGTGGAGGCAGCCAGGGCAGTGAGGAGAACTGAAGGGCTTGGCTTCTCCTGTAGAAGCAAAGGTCCAGGGGGCTCTGAGAGAGCTGAGTCACTCTCGGCCAGGAAGGACAGGTGCAAAGGACAAGGTTGATGGTAGTTATGTGGGGCTCCAGGGGAAGAGGCTCCCAAGGGCTGCTCTCAGGGACTCTTTTTTCCAGAGAACAAGATTGAGCAGCTCAACAGTTGCATTCAGAGTTCAACAAACAGGATGATCTGAAGGCAGGGGGAGGCAGTGACATCTGAGGGAGGGCCAGGGAGGCCCCTCTGAGAGGGTGGGAGCCTGGGGGAAGAGAGGTCTGGTAAGGATCTCGCTGTAGAGCGTGAAGGGAGAGGGTCTGCAAGCACAGGCGGCCACAGGTGCATTGCTGTGTGGGGCCAGCTGGGTTTGTGCAAACAGCGGTGGGAGGTGGGGGCCAGGGTGATGCTGGGTGTATCCCACTGGTCTAAGCAATGGACATCTGAACGTTTCACAAAATTATGGCAGTGACTGAAGCCTCATTCATTCACTCAATGAGAAATATCAGATGCTTTCCAGCTGCCCGGTACCGCTCCACCTGTGGGTTTATGGTGAGCAACACTCTGATGTGTATTTTCCTCAATAATGTATCTGGAAACATCATGATATTATGAAGGATACATAAGCACATATGTATGAAAAACACTTTTGAGCCAAAACACCATACTGATAGTTATATATAACATTCATCTCATATATATCACAACATATATAATATGTATGCTATATATTGTGTTATTAAATATATATGCTATATAATACATATATTATGGCATATTATGTATAGCATATAATATAGATAGCATAATCATAAATATATATGGCATATATATTATCTATATTGTGTTATTAAGTATAACATTTTCCCAAGAAAATTATCCCAACTACTAGAAAACACCTTGATATGGTTTGGCTGTGTCCCCACCCAAATCTCATCTTAAATTCCCATGTGTTTTGGGAGGGACCCGGTGGGAGGTACTTGATTCATGGGGGCAGGTCTTTCTCATGCTGTTCTCATGATAGTGAGTAAGTCTCACGAGATCTGATGGTTATAAAAAGAGGAGTTTCCCTGCACAAGCTCTCTTCTCTTTGCTGCCATCCATGTAAGATGTGACTTGTTCCTCCATGCCTTCCACCATGATCGTGAGGCTTCCCCAGCCACGTGGAACTGTAAGTCCAATTAAACCTCTTTCTTTGTAAATTACCCAGCCTCTGGTATGACTTTATCAGCAGAGTGAAAACAGACTCATACACACCTGAAATCAAAGATAATACTTCTAAGTTCTTCAAATGAAGAACTGTTCTGTTGGTAACATTAAGCCACCAAAACATTAATTAAAATCAACTCGTTTTACTCCCACTTGTATTAGATGTGTTCAAAGTCAAAGAAACTATTTCAAATTTTGAAAAACGCATAATTTATCAAATCATGGACACTTTACCCAAATGGTGATAGTCATACTCAGATTAAATAAGTTAAATTAACAGAGTGTGTGATTATGTCAGTCGCGTTGCATTTCCCCTGAGTTCTCAATTGTACGTATGAAGGAGACACAGCAAGGCATGGGTCACCTGCCCTGGGCATGGAGACCGAGTCTGGGTCCTCCCTTCTCTGTGCGTGGAGCTCTCATCCTGTGACTTTCTCTCACTGTGTCTGGGCTCCACCACAGGGCAGAAGACTCACTGGGCTGCCATCCGTGACAGGTGTATGACTCTGTGATCCTGCGGTTCTTACGTTCTGTCCTGTCACAGGTGATAACAGGAATATGTTCCTCTGTTTATAATTACATTTCTGTTCCATATTCTTTAAGGACTGGGAGGCGGGGAAGGAAATGGACATACACATTGGGCAGGCTTTGTGGTTCCCGTTCCCGGGAGGAGGTCAGATTCCCTGAGTGGCAGCGCAGTGGCACCCCCAGAATGTGAACCCTGCGTTGCCGTGAGACCTTCAGAGGAGATCAAGATGGAAAGGGCTTCTGTGAAACCACGGAGGAGCATGCAGTCACCTCAGGCCTCCCTCCCACCGGCAAATCCTCGAAGTGGAAATCACCTGAGTCCCATCTCATTCCCCTTGGAGTTGGGGAAGGAGCGGGATATACTGAAAAGATCCCTGTTCTGCCATGGGTAAAGAAACCACCTGTGATTTCCTGTAATCTGATGAACATAAAATTTGAACTATGAGACAAACATGAACTTTAATCTTGGGTCCACCATTCTGTGGGCCTCCAAGCCCGAACCGTTCATCTCCAAACAGAAGTAGGGGAGACTCACCATTGCTGTGTGAGGATGGGGATGGGTGAGACTGGCAAAAGGTGCCCCCAGGGCTGGCACCGTGAGCCTGTTCCGTGAGAGTAAACCTCAGAGCCTCCACTTTCTGGATTTCACGCGTTTGCTATGCAGCAGCGTCAACTCGTGGGCTGAATCTCCAGTGAGCTTTGTCATGCTCTTCTCTCACAGAGCCATGGAACATGATGCATCAGTAAATGCGGTCAAGTGAGGGCCTTCGCATCCAGTGCATGAGAAAGAAAACGCTGTTATTTGAGGAAAAATAACATATATTCATTACTGGACACAAATAACAACACCGTAGAATTCCCTGCTCTTATAGTTTAAAAGCAGAGTAGAAGAAAAAGAAATGCTTTCGTGTGCAATATGTAAAGCTCTTGTTTCTTTGGTTTAAAACTAAATTGCCTTAAATAAAAAAAAAAAAAAAAGTGACTCCAAGTACAGAGACCAATTCCAATGGTACAAATAGGAGAGGGATCTGAAGCCTTGTAAGAGGAGATTTTCAAGTCCGAGCAGTTAAATGGAGTGTCTGGAGAAGCGAGAAGAGTGATTGCAACCAAATAATCCTATTAAACATCAAACATGAAGATCAGGTGATAAGAAAATATTTTCTCATATAATAATTATGTCACGCATTTTGGTTGTTTTAGCTTATTCTTAAGGCAATACTTTAAATTTCCCATCAACATTTAAAAATTATTTACAATATTCTATCGTGTATTACCTTACTAACATATCGTGCACAGTTAACATGACAGCGGTTGGCAGTTCCATATGGTTTTTCTGAATATTTATTGACTTTTCATAATTTTCAGCCTGACAATTCTTTGTGGGAGGGGTGGAATGCTAGTACCAGGGGACGGAAGCCTGAACACTGCCTGCCATGTTCCCACTTTGTGGTGATGCTGGCAGTCCCCCCACTTTGGTGATAGTAGGAGTCTCTTTTTTTTGTTTTTTTTGTTTTTTTTTAATGTATTAGGTAATTTTACTTCTCAGTGAAACATACTTCTGAATATTTAGTTGCTTCTTTACATAGGAACCTACCTCCTACCATGCTTCATATTTGCTTAGAATGTAAATAATTTAATCCTACAGCTTCAACAGTCTTCATAACGGGTTCCTCAGCAGACAGTGCCTCTCTTCCTGCAGGAGAAGGCTCAGGAACGAGGAGAGGCAACGTCCTGCCCCAAGCATCACCTGCTGTGATGATGGCCAAGAGCCACAGTCCACACTCTGGGCAGCACTGGCACCTGCGCCCCAGGCCGTGGGCCCGCCTTTTAACTGAACAACTTTATTACATAAACTTTATCATCTTTCCAAAAGGGTTTTCCTTTCCTTCATACCTCTTTCAAGACTACACTCCAATGATTTTCTGTAAATTCACTGTGTGGTGTGTTAGTACATTTTAACCTCTCATATATCATCCTTAGCGCCTCTTCAGAGTCACTTTTGCTCTTAATCCCAGCCCCCGGCAACCACTAATCTACTTCGAGTCCCTACCAATTGACCATTTCTGGGCACTTCATATAAATGGAATTAGAATATGTGGCCTTTTGTATTTGGCTTCTTGGATTCAGCATAAAGTTTTCAAGGTTCATCTATGCTTTAGCGTGTGTCAACACCTAATCCCTTTCATGGCCAGAGAATATTCTATTGTGTGGATGTACCACATCTTGCTTATCCAGTTATCTGCTGACAGACACTGTGTGGTTTTCCACCCAATGCTTCTGGGTATTGTAATAGGGCTGCCATGACCGTGCTCAGGCAAATCCTCCTGTGGGCATAAGTGCTCATTTCTCTTGGATAGGACTGGAATTGCTGGGTCTTGTGATAAACTTACGCTCAGCTCATTTAGAACTGCCAAGCTGTTTTCCAAAGTGGTTGTACCATGTTACACTCCCACTAGCAGTGTGTAACAATTCCTGTTTCTCCACATCACGACTAGGATTTAGGGCTGTCTCTCTTTTTACATTGTACCCATTATTGAGGCGAGAGCACACCCTTTCTTGATCTCATAGCCAACAGCAACCAAACAAGGTGCAGCAGAGGCAGTGGCTCTCAGAGTTGCTGCTGTCACGTGGCAGGCACCACACTTCATACAAACACTTGTACACACATCACATCTGATACATGTGTTACATTTTATACATACCAACACATGCACACACATCACATTTCATACCTATATATGTACATACACATAGTGCATTCCATACATGCATATGTACACATGCACGCCACAGTTCATGCATGCACATGTACATACACACATCACATTCATACCTGTGTGTGCACATAGACACGTCACATTTCATACATACATGATACACACACATCACATTTCATACCTGTGTATGTACACAAACTCATCACAGTTCATACATGCATTTGCACACACATTTCATACATACATATGTGTACATATGTCTCCTTTCATACATGTACACCTGTGCATATGCACATGTCCTGCATACATATGTGCATACACACATTACATTTCATACACACAGGTGGATACACATCTCACAATCCACTGGCCAGTGTAAGTCTCATGGCCAAACCCAACATCAGGGAGGGGAAGCGTCCGTCTTCCAGAAACAGGCTCCACAGGTCACACCGCAGTGTGCATGTGGTCCTCTTACAGAACAGGCAGTGATTGTGGAAAGCAATAAGGGGCCTAACAGAGCACCCCACGGTGCTGTGGCCTGGGGTTGTGCCTCAGGTGGGGCTCAATCACTGAGCACAGTGTGACCCTGAGTGGAGAGTCGTGAACCGACACTGAAGCAGCAGAAGACCGATAGGACGGATGGTCAGTGTTCACAGCTGCCTGCCTAGAGATGCTCTAGAGAACAGGGATTCGCTGACTGAGAATGCTTAGGAAATGCAAAATCCCATATTCCTCTTTCGGTGAGCCACATGCATCCTATTATTCTCAAATAATCTCACACTAATAAAATCTATTTAATTTTGACTCAGAATGTCCAAAATTGTGGTCCTGAAATACTTCCTTTGCACAACAGACTCAGGTTTCCATGATTTGTCCCCAGTATCGGATCAGGTCACCCTCCGATCTTGGTGGCATTGACCTAAGCCTCAGGAGGCAGAGCGATGTCCCTCCCTCCGGCCTGCGTTCCTTCCCGACGCGCCCCTCGGGGGTATTCTGAGGGCACAGTGCTCAGGTTTAGATTTTGTAATCCTCACTTGAAGTCAAGCAAAGCATAATGTTAATGGTCCGTGAGCTACTATAAAGTAAGTTCTCCTTGTGTTTGGAAAAAAAAATATTATGCAAGTTCTCCAATATTTAACCAGGACCATCTATTCTTTAATGCATATTTTATTCTCAAATAAAGGTTCTCTCAGAAGGAAACAGACATTCTAGGCAGGGGGATAGGGGAGGCAAACAGACAGAATAAAGGGAGAGAGGAGGAAAACTTTATTGAATTTAAATAACAGCAAAATCTTTCTCAAGGGCACCTACCACAGTACATCTGGGCTCTCGGGAAAGCCACAGCTATTGACACCCGAGACGACAGAGGATCCATATGAAGAAAACTACTCCAATTATTGGCTGCCTTTGTAATTAGAAGCAGAAAGTATCAAACCATTTGTTCAGATTGATAGACAGGGAATGTCTAATGCAAAGAGATATAAAGGTTACGGTCATATCCTCTGAGCCAAAGAAAAGCAGATCAACTGTTCCTAAGGAATTCAGTTACAAACATACAATTGGTGCGCTAAATAAGACTATGCTGCTTTCTTTTTCACTATGAGAATAAATAACTTCACCTCTCAGAGCTTTGCTTCATGATACTAAATCTATTTATTTAATTTATAGGTACTAATAGTGTAAAGAAACTGTGCTGGTGTAATTTGATGAATATATTTGGTAAAGTTATTTCAATAATTTTTAATTTTCATATTGCTTATAGGGGCTGCTGAAAGATAAATACTGCCACTTTCTTAGTTTTGTTTAACATAAATGCAAAACATGATCTAATTAAGGTTTATCAAATGCATGCCTATTTGTATGACATTATATCTGCCAGGATGCCCATTAGTAAAGGAAGAGATTCTTAATAATCACTTAGATCTTGGATGATTGCTAAGCTTTTAAATTGAGGCCACAAGAGAAAATCAAGAGTCTTGTGCATTTTTCACTTTGAGAAAAAGGAAAAGTTTTTCTCATAGACTGGTTGGGCAAACAATACACTTTGACGTGTTATAGAGGCAATATTTATTTAATGATGTTAACCCAGCAACGTTTTTAAAATGGTTTGTTTTCAATTGGAGACTGTAGAGAGTGCGTGTGAAGCTTACACCTGCCCAGGTGTGAAGGCAGCTTGCAAGGTGGTGACGGAGGCAGCAAACCCAGGAGAAAAGTTACCCAGGGCTTGCCTGAAACTTACCATTAGAGGCTCGGGTTCCAGGGGCAACCTGCACCCACATGGAAGATATTCGACTTCGTGACTGGGCCATGTGAATACCCCTTTGTGAAAGAAATAAAGCATGGAGAACCAAGAGCCATCTATGTACTAACAGGTACTTTCTTACGCTAAGCACCACCTTCTTTTTCTTTTCTTTCTTTTTCTTTTTTCTTTTCTTTTTTTTTTTTTTTTTTGAGACAGAGTCTTACTCTGTCACCCAGGCTGGAGTACAATGGCGTGACCTCGGCTCACTGCAAACTCTGCCTCCCAGGTTCAAATGGTTATCCTGCCTCAGCCTCTCAAGTAGCTGGGATTACATGCACCACCACACCCAGCTGATTTTTGCATTTTTTTAGTAGAGACAGGGTTTCACTATTTTGGCCAGGCTAGTCTCGAACTCCTGACCTCAAATGATCCACCCACCTTGGCCTCCCAAAGCGCTGGGATTACAGGTGTAAGCCACTGTGCCTGGCCTCCTTATTTTCTTATTTTTCATAAGGGACATCAAATTCTATAGGTTGACTACTATTCCACTCATTTGGAAGGCCGCCATGAATTTGCATACCTAAGGACCCAAGATTCTGCCATGGACGCAGTCGCCTTTCAGGGCACTGACCCCACAGATCGTGTTGACCAGGGAGTCCCGTCCATAAGAGACCTGGAATGGATCTCTTCCTGATGTCTTCCCAAGTCCGCTGTTATAGGATCCATGCTTGTGTCTCCCCCAAATCCGCATGATAAATTCCACACCCCCAGTAGGATAGTGTTAGGAGGTGGGTCTTTGGGAGATGCTGTCGTTGGGTTGAGATGAGGTCATGAGAGCGGAGCCCCATGTTGGAATTAGTGTCCTGATAAGAAGAGAGACCAGAGCTTTCTCTCCGTCTGCGCCCACTGAGCAAGGCCTCATGAGGGTGTAGGGAGGAGGAGGCCTCACCAGAACCCAATCAGCTGGGCTCACTTTCAGGTGCCAGCCTCCAGGACAATGAAAAACAAATGCTGTTTCAGCCACTCAGCCTGTGGCATTTTGTTAAAGCAGACTGGCTGACTGAGACACCCCCAGTTGCCTAAAAATCTGTTTCCAGATCCAGACATACTTTGCATCTCTGACATTTAAGCTTTGCGATTTCTGCGGCAAACTCTCTGGGTCCTGTGCATGGTCCTCATTTACCCTTAGCCCCACACAGCCCAGCCTCGAGTCCAGCCATCTCCAAACCTATAGATGGCACAGATCAAATCTTGACTTAATTCCCGAATGTCAATTCCGGAAAGGAAGGAACTACGTTTGTCCTGATCTCCATGGTAGATCCAGAGCCTTGAAAACAGCGCAGCATAAGAACTCGATAAATATATTTGAATAAACAAGGCCAGCTTTCAGGACCCAGTCAAGGGAAACCCAGAAGGAGAAACCTACTAGGCACCCAGGGCCACCTAAAATGCACTTGAGAACCACATAGCCTTCCTGGTCAGCCTGGGCCGCCCACTCGTGTCTCCGCGGTTCCCTCCGACCCTCCTGCACTGTTCCGTGTGCTGCTCCCAGGCCCTCTGACCTCCGTACACACTCAGCAGGTTCTGTGGTTCTCCTGCCTCTGGCACACACTAGGATGTACCTTCTGCTCCCCTTGTCAGTATCTGGGCTCCATGCAGCCATCCCAGCCAGTGGGCTGCAAAGACACAGGTCAGCATGGGCTGAGAACAGAGCTGCTGGAGGGGCGCTTTCTTGTTTATATGGCAATGCCACCTTTGAAATGCTGGGTACTCCTGGGTTCCCAGTAAGCCTGGATCCCCAAGCTACCTTGATGAGCAGAGCTCCTAGTAGTACCAAAAAGCAAAATTAATCTTTTCAGGTGTAAGTTATCTGTAGTCTGGGAACATTTGTTACCATTCCTTGCCTCGCCTGCGCTGACGGAGAGGCTGATGGTGTCTCCTCTGCCTTTAATTGTATTTTAAAGAAAGCTTTACAGTCCTATGGAACTAAAAAAATAAAATAAAATAAAATCAAAAACAGAGATTTCAAGATGCATAAAAGATTGGGCCTTGTCCCATCTCATATGCTGACTTCTGGATTATTTAAACCCAAAGAACACTCAACATTGTTTGCACCTAAACTGGGTTTTGTCCCACTTTCTACTCATTTATTAAAAACACATTTGTTGGGAGTGTTTAGTAAACATCAAACATGCAATGATAACTCTGATTCAATCAAGAAGCTTGTAATTTAGCAGAATAGAAATATGTCTTTGGGATAATAATGCTTAAATTCATTCTTAGAGAAAAAGCAGAAGCTCACAAAAAGGAAATACAGAGGTAGCAGTACCCATATTAATAGAAAACAGTATTTCTTGGGAAAGCATGGCTCAAGATATTAATTAACGGGCAAAGTGCAGCCTTTACCTGGCTCACACCTGCTCCCCTCACCTGGCCCACGCCTCCTTCTCTAGGCTTCTCTCCACTGGGCTTCCTGCACATCTATCACACAACGTAATTTATCTTCCTTAGAAAGAGAAAACAGCAAGAGAAACATAAGCATCAGAAGAGCACGTCTGCCCTGGAACCTTCCAGTATGATGCTCCTTCACATTCCACTTCCTTCTGGATGCTCCCCCACATCAAGGTATCCCCTTTTGCCAGCAGTCATTTTCACCCTTTCAAGGTCTGTGGTGTTTCCAGTTTCCACGGGAACCCTTTTCTGCAAAATTCTGCTATTTTATTCAGAAGACTCTGGCCGTGGCCTTCTTAGCCCTCATGTATGAGGCGTGGTGCGCAGGAGGATGAGCCTGGGAGGCTGGCTTGGACACGTGCACTAAGCCAGCTCCAGGCGAAGGGAGCCACCACGGTGTAGAGAATGTCGACATCGCTGCACAAGCTCAAGACACTGTTCTGTGACTCTTGAAACTCGTCACCCTCTTCTAGCTTATACATCAGGTTGCTAGTGGATTTTGAAAGGGAAAATTTTGTGAGAAAATTTTCTTTAGGGGAGGTGTGTGTTTTGGGAACAGTTTTCCCCACACTTTAATTCCGTGAGGGGGCAACAGCACAGAGAAACTGGGGACCCTGAGGCTCAGAAGCAGCATAGCGTGGGCTTCCTGCCAGTCCCACCTCTACTTCCCACACCTTCAGGGGTTGGCAGTAAACACCACGCATGAAGCTCCAGAAGGATCAGAGGAACCCTAACAGGCCTCTCCTCCCTGAGAACGAGGCCTCCTCCACAGCCACACCTCCCCAAAGAAGGAGGAGATTGTGATCAGTGCCAGGGACCATCTTAATTAGCAGATTGAAAATATGTTTGCAACCAAAGGAGAGTTTAGAACATTTTATTACCTAAAAATTACCCAAAATCAAAATCCATGGGATCTGTTGGAGCTTCCTTCTAGAAATAGGAGAATAAAAATCCCGGGCTTCACACACTTTGAAGGCACGATGTGGTGCTACACTGGGTTCAGGTTGGTTTCAGGTGACTCCTAATCCCACCTGACAGTCAGATTCTATCAGTGCTCTGTGAGGACCGAAGTATTTAAATCTATCTTTGCATGCTCCGCCCAGCATCTAGAACACTGCAAGTTCTAAATGAATATCTGATGATTTTTAATTTTCACATGAAACCTATTTCCGCTATTATCCTTGTCAATATTTGTAGATTTGAGGCATTTTTTAAAAAATAAGTGGATCAGAGCTTCCCACTTCCGATAACACTGGCTCCGTGACTGCAGAGACCAGGGGTTACAACGCGGTGTCCGCTGCCTTATTTTGAAGTGTTTAAATTCGGAGTTTGGTGTGCAGAAGACATAAGTAGCTGCTCTACTGTCATAAAATGTGCTGCATAAAATCATAAACCAACTCTGAGAGCAGCAGCACCCGCAGCACACGGTCAAGGAGAGAGGGTGGCTTTGTATTTCAGACACTCCACAGCCCAGTCTCTCCTCATTTACCAATTGAGGATGATAAACAACCAGCCTTTCTTGTACACAGAGGGCCTTAAATCCATGGGGCATATCAAGCCAAGTTCCACGGTTGGTCGAGGGACACACACACACACACACACACAGAGTCTGCATATACACACCATATATAAACAGTATAATTGTGTATACACACACAAAATAGTATATATGTATCTATCTCCTATACACACATGTAGTATGTGTATATCTATGTATATGAACATACACAATTCATTATTTCTCTGTCTATGAAGACTAAGTCCATTTCCCAGCAGGCAACTTGTATCCAGCAACGTCACTACCGGTTGCATTTCTGCCTCCTTAAACCAGGCCCTACATCATCCTTTTTCTCCCACCAGTCAGGAACCTGAAGAAAGAATACAAACCACATTGCTATTTTCAGATGAAAATATCGTCTCAGTAACTGCAGCCCTCTCCAGGATGCACGCAGCAGCGGCACACACGCCTAGCACGCGCTCCCTGCAGCAAATCTGGAGGATTTTTGTTCACACGAGTGTACTTTAGACAGCATGACAGAAGTACACTGCCACTGCACTTAATGGATTTATCAAATACCTTATTTCATGCTTTCTGCTTTTGATTTATGAATTTTGATCCTGGAGACAAGGACCCTGTGAGTATTGATTGTGGAAAATGTCAGACTAACAGAAGTTAATTTCACTCGTACATGTGGAAGTCTCTGATTCTCTGACAGCGCTGTCTACCAGGGATCAGCTGCCGAGCTCGAGTGACATGGTGCTGTCACCACGGCAGCCGTCCCACCAGCAGGCCACAGCCTCACCGTACCGTGTATTGAAGTGACACACAAATATGTATCTGGACGTGGGTACGTGGCGAGGCTGCGGTTGTGGGCAAGGTGGAGAAGTCCGATGAGTCGGGGGATCTGGCAAGGGGGGATGTGGGAGCCAGCCAGGCAGGTGCCATGCCCCCGGGGCTTCACGCTTTTGATTGCAATATGCCTGACAGGATAATGGAATGTCATTCTGCCAGCTCTCGAGCTGGTTAGGGACAGTTTATTTATTGATTGACTTTCTTTGTAAATTATCAATCTTTTTTATACTCCAGTCAATGAGTCATTACTTATGCAATAATATACTAATGTGGTGTCACGCAGCAGACACATCTTTAATCTAGTCTCGTGTCTAGGAGGTTGCATATCGAGGAACGAAATGGTTTTCTGAGCTGTAGTCTTAAGACTATTCGCACAGGCTAAGCTGCAAGACGGTGGTGTCTCGGCAACATTTCACAGTGCATCACACTGTTCTATTGATGTGTAGACTTTGGTGCAAATGACTATGTCTTAATATAATAAGCATAGACACATTAAGTTAAAAAACAAAAAAAGGCAAAGTAGAAATATGCATAACAGATTTTTATATTGCAAAGATGGTGAAGCTAATGAAATCTCAATTGCACCTTAACCTTTTAGTCGATAGCTTTTTATTCTTGGCTAAAAGTGTCTACATCCAAACGTTAAATATTAAAAACCTTCCTTAAAGCCCTCAATAACAACAGCCCCCTGTATCATATATCCCTTGAAGCTGAGAACATTGACTTTTAATGAATATGTAGCTCCTTTTAAGACTTGGTTTGCATTCTGAACACAGAAAATAATTGTCTTTTATTTTGTTTTTAACTGACACATGATGTTGTACCTATCTGTGGTTCAGTTTCAATATATGAATACATTCTGTAATAATTGAATCAGAGTACTTAGCATATCCACCTTCTCATGCATTTATCATTTGTGGTGATAACACTGAAAATCCTCTCTGCTAACTACTTGGCAATACACAATATAGTATTGCCAAGCATAGTCACCTTCCTATTCTAGAATATCAGAACTTCTTCCTCCTATCCAGTTGTGACTTTAGACAGTAGCCCCTCTCCAGCCCCTGGTAATCGATATTCTACTTTCTACGTCTAGGAGATCACCTTCTTTAGCTTCCACATATGAGTGAGAAAATGTGGTATTTGTCTTTCTGTGCTTGTTTTTTTTTCACTTAGCATAATGTCTTCCAGATTCATCCACGTTGCTGCGAGTGACAGGATGTCATTCTTTTATGGCTGAATAGTATTCCATGGAGTATATATATCATAGTTTCTTTATCCACTTATCCATTGATGGACACTTAGCTTGATTGCATATCTTAGCTATTGTGAATTGTGCTGCCATAAACATGGGAGTGCAGCTATCTCTTCAACGTATCAATTTCATTTCCTTTGGAGGTATACCCAGTAGTGGAATTGCTGGGTCGTATGGTACGTTCTATTTTTAATTTTTTAAAGAACTTCCATACTGAGTTCCACAATGGTTGTACTAATTTACATTCCCACCAACAGTGTATAAGATTTCTCCACACCTATGCCAGTATTTATTATTTCTCGTCTTTTTGATAATAGCGATTCTAGTTGAAATGAGGTGATATCTCATTGGGGTTTTGATTGCATTTCCCTGATGATTAGTGATGTTGAACATTTTTTTCATACATTTGTTGGCCTTTAGTATGTCTTCCTTTGAGAATGTCTATTCAGGTTTTTTCCTCATTTTTACATTAAATTATTATTATTATTTGCTATTGAGTTGTTTGAGTTTCTTATGTATTTTTAGTATTAACTTCTTGTCAGATGCATAGTTTGCAAATATTTTCTCCTATTCTGTAGGTTACCTTTCACTCTTGATTGTTTTCTTTTCTGTGTGGAAGCTTTTTAGTTTCATATTATTCTATTTGTCTTTTTTTGCTTTTATTGCCTGTGATTTTGAGGTCTTATCCTTGAAAAATATTTGCTTAGACCAATGTCATAAAGTGTTTTCTCTAAGTTTTCTTCTAGTACTTTTATATTTCAAGCTCTTACATTTAAGTTTTTATTCTACTTTGAATTGATTTTTGTATATGATGAGATAAAGGAATCTAGTATCATTCTTCTGCATGCGGCTATCCAGTTTTCCCAGCACTACTTATTGAAGGGACTGTCCTTTCCCTAATATATGTATGTTTGGTGGCTTTGTCAAAAATCAGTTTGATTTATGTGTCTACTTTTATGCCAGTACCATGATGTTTTCTGAACCCAGAGGATATTAAAACTATTTAACAATGAAATTTAAAATTTATTCAATGCTGTGACGAAATAATAAGTCAATGTGTTTATTTTTGTTTGGCAATGCAAGGTTAAGCAACTTGAAAACCAAAGATGTAAACATAGTTGACATTTAATGAATTTACTTCATAAGTCAGATGTTCTCTGAAAATTCTGAAATTCTGAGGCTGTTTGTTCTAAATACTTTTCTTGACTGTTTTCATACATCTGAAAATGAGGAAGACAATAAATTAATGTCTTCTTGTTTTATGGAGCTATTTCACATTATCACACTGTGGTGTGGTTTTCTCAAGAGAGAAAGTATTTTCAGGTGAAGCTAAAAATTAACCAAATGGGTAGTGACATGCAGCTCCCAGCAAGTGGACTCCCTTTCCCCACAGTGCACCGACAAATGTATGCAATGTCCTGCCAGTGGTCTTCAGCTCTCCAGCAACCCTGGTTGACGTCAGAGCACTTCTTGGGTGACAAGTGGTATTTGTTTGGATTTTAACATGAATATTATCTGATGTAGACCTAAAAATTAATAACAGCCTAACCATTGCTTGTAATTTCAGTTGCTGTGTTTATGTAAAGTACTTTTATTGAGGTGCTCAATGTTTAGGATTTAGTCTATATTGGGTTTGGGATTCTTCTTGGGGCCCATCCTGTGCTGTTGACATGAATGTAAATTGTTCTAGGGAAGGGCCGAAATAGTGCAGATGTAATAAAGTTATCTCGCTATTTATAAAAATGACACAGACCAGTGTAAGAACCATTTATAAAAATGTAAACACATTTTTCTTCCTTGTTTGTTAATAAATCTTTATTGACATACAATAAACTGTGCATATTTGAAGTGTACAGTGTGGTAAATGTGAATCTGGTTATACACCTATGAAACAATTACTGCACTCATGACAATAAACATCATCTCCCAGGGTTGGATTGTGCATCTTCACAAATGTTCCCTGTCACACCCGCTGCTCTCTCCCTCCCCACTGCCAGATAATCACCAGTCTCCTCCTATCATTCTAGATTGGTTTGCATTTTTCTGGACTTAAATCCAGGGAATCATTCCCACAGCATATATATATATATATATTTTTTTTTTTTTTTGCCTGTCTTCTTAACTCGGCATAATTATTTTGAGGCCTATCCATGTTGCTGCATACTTACTTCCTTTTATTGCTGAATAGTATTTAATTTACATGAATACACCACCATTTGTTTATCTATTCATCTGCTGATTAACAATTAGGTTGTTTCCAATTTTTAGCTATTGAAAAAGTAAAGCTACTATGGAAGTTCATGTCCATGTCTTTGTATAGACATACACTTTCTTTTCTCTTGGGTAGATACCTAGAAATGGAAAGGCTGGCTCACACAGTAGGTGTATTTTTAAATTTTGCAGAAATACCACATAGCATCTCAAATTGGATGCACCATTTACATTCCCACTAACAATATATGAGTTCTAGGTGCTCCACTTCCTCTCCAAGACCCAGTGTGGTCAGACTTGCTGCTATATAGAAAAACAACCACATATAGAAAAACAATTGTTTTCGTGTGTTTGTTGATCTTGAATCTTACAACCTTGCTAAATTCATTTATTAGTTATAACGGCTTCATTGTAGATTACACTGAGCTTTCTACATAGAAGATCACGTGGACAGCAAACACCTAATTGGGTAACTTTCCTTTATTTTTCTTGTGTTATCACACAAGTGAGAACCCTAATATAATGTCGAAAACAGATAATGAGAGAGTACATTCTTATCTGGTTCTCACTCTTAGTGGATGATCTGTTAGTTTTTCACCATTTATGCAGGATGTTAGATAAAATTTTTCCACAGGTACACTTTATCAGGTTAAAGGAAGTGACTTCTACCCCTGGTTGGCTAAGAGTGTTTGTCAAGAATGGATGTTGGAGTTGCCAAATGATTTTTCTGCATTTATAGAGATAAAAACATTATTTTGTTATTTTAGTTTGTTAATTGATTGTCTTTCAAATGATAAATCAAGCTTGCATACTGGGATAAACCTTACTTTGTCTTCATATGTTGTCTTATACTGTTGGGTTGGATTTTCTAAAACTTTGTTTAAGATGTTTGCTCAGGATTAACCAGTGAAAACATCTGAGCCTGGAGTTTTCTATGAGGAAAAACTTTTAACAATAAATTCAATTACTTTAATAAGCATAAAACTGTCCAGGCTTCCTGTTTCTTCTTGAGTGAGTTTTAGTCATTTGAATCTATGATGAAATTGTCCATTTAGGTTATTGTCTGGATTGTCAAATTAATTGGCATAAAGTTGTTCATAATATTTCTTGATAATTCTTTTAATATCTGTAGGGTATTTACTGATGCCATCTCTCTCATTTCTGATGTTGATGAATTGTCTTCTCTGTTTATTATTGATCATTCTGTCTAGAAGTTTTTCAATTATAGTGATCTTCTCAAAAAAATCTGGTTTTGGTTCCAATGATTTTTTATCTATTGTATTTCTGTTTTCTATTCATTGATCCTTGCTCTAATCTTTATTTCTTGTCTTCTGCTTACTTTGAATTTAATTTGCCCTTTCTCCTCTATTTTATTAAAGCATAAGATAAGGCCATTCTTTTTTCCAATGTATGCCTTTAATGCTGTTCATTTCAGCCTAAATATAACTTTAGCAGCATCACACAAATTTTAATATAATGTATTTTCTAGTTTCCAGTTTGCCTTTTTATTTTTTCCTTTGACCCAGTTTTTCATTTGTTTTTTTTTTTTTTTTGCTTTAGAAATACATTGTTTAATTTCCAAATATTTGAGGATTTGCTAGACTTCTTTCAGTTACTGATTTCTAATTTAATTCCATTCTTGCCAGAGAGACTAACTGGTATGATTTGAATCTTTTAAAATATATGCAGGCTTTTCAATAATTTGATATATAAGCTATCTTGATAAATGGTCTGTGTACATTTGCAAAGAATATACATTCTGCTGTAGTTGGGTGAAATGTTGGATTAATATCATGAGGCCAAATTTGTCCAGTCAAACAGTATGAGTCCAGTCTGATTTTCATCTTAATAGGGTACTGAAGTTTTCCACTGTAATTGTTGATTTATCTATTTTTCCTTATGGTGCCACCAGTTTTGGCTTTATGTATTTTGAAGCTATGTTATTAGATGCATAGATGTTCAGAATTGTTATGTCCTCCTGTACAATTGGGCTTTTATCTTTATGAAATGACTTACCTCTGTCAATATTCTTTTTACTGGAGTCTACTTTTATATTTGTATGCCCACAGTAGCTTTCTTCTGATACATGTTAGCACAGTGCATCATTTTCTATCCTTTGGTTTTTAATCTATTTGTGCCTTTATACTTCCATTGTATGTGTGTGAGTTGTGTGTGTAGGTGTGTGCACGTGTGTGTGTGTTGTGGGCGGAATATAGTTGAGACTTGCTTTTTCTTCCCAATCTGACAATCTCTGTCTTTTTATTACATTATTTAGACCAGTCACAATTGACATGATTATTGCTGTTGTTAGAGATGTCTCTCAGCTAGCTGTTTGTTCCCTATGTGTCTGATTTGTCTCTGTTCTCCATTCACTTATTTTTCTGACTTTGTATATATTAAATGGTCTTATTTTATGATTTTATTTTATTTTTATTGACTTATTAGCTATAACTCTTTGTTATTGCAGGGGTTGCTTTAGGTTTTATAGTATATGTATGTGATAGGCAGAATAATGGCCTCCCAAAGATGTTCATGTTATACTCCCTGAAACCTGTGCATATAGCATGTGACATAACTAAGAGAATTAAGTCTACAGAGGGGATCAAAACTGCAAATCAACTGACTTTATGATAGGGAGATTGTCCATTGGCCCACGTAATCAGTTTTTTAATGTGAAGAAGGAGGCAGATCATCAATGTTAGAGTGCTGTGATGTGAGAAGGAATAAGCTGGCCATCTCTGGCACTGAAGATGGAAGACAGCCATGACCATCTCTGGTGCTGAAGATGGAAGACAGCTATGAGCCAAGGAATGCAGGCAGCCTCTGGAAGCTGAAAAGGGTGAGAAAATGCCTTCTCCAAGACAGCCACTAGCAAGAAACTCAGCCCTGCCAAGGCCTGGATTTTAGCCAAATGAGATCCCTTCAGATGTATGGCCCCCGTAACTGTTAGACAATATATTTATGTTGCTGTCAGTCACTGAGGTACTTTTGGTGATTCGTCATAGCAGCAATAAGAAACTAATGCAGCATACACCCATAACTTAGCACTGTTTATCTTCAAATGTCATTATGTCATTTAATATAAGGACCTCATAAGAGTTTACTTTCATTTCTCCTCTTCCAGACTGTGTGCTATTCTTGTCATAAATTTAGCTTGACATTACATTGGCATTATTTTTTGTTTCAACAGGGACTTACAAGCAGAAGCCACATCACAAAGTTTGGATATGTGTCCCCACCCAAATCCCATGTTGAAATGCAGCCCCCATTGTTGGAGGTGGGGCCTGGTGGGAGGTGCTTGGATCATGTGGGTGGATTTCTCATGAATGTTTAGCACCATCCCCTTGATGCTGCCCTCAGGATAGCGAGTGAGTTCTCGAGAGATCTGGCGGTTTAAAAGTGTGTAGCAGCTCCCTGCTCTCTCTCTTTTGCTCCTGCTTTTGCCATGTGACTGCCTGCTTCCTCTTTGCCTGCCACCATGACTGGAAGCTTCCTGAGGTCTCCTTAGAAGCAGAGGCCACCACGATTTCTGTACAACCTGCAGAGCTGTGAGCCAATTAAACCTCATTTCTTCTAAATTATCCAGTCCCAGATATTTCTTTATATCAGTGCAAGAACGGCCTCACACACCACGTCTGTGTCTCTGGCAGCAGTGAGACAAGATAGTGGATCTCCCTGATGTTACCCCCAGACCCAGGGCTCATATGCCATAGGGGAAGAGTGGTTCGCAAAGCATGCATGTGACAATTGAAGTACAACACCACCAAGATTGTTTGACCAAAGGGCAGGATTTATGGTAAGTCCATGCTCTTATGCAAGAAACAATAGATAAACTGGAAATCTTGGAAGGCTTCTTGAAAGAGGGGTTAATCAGAAGCCAACGGGGTGGATTCATGTCCAAGATGGAGCTCCTTTTGCTGCCATACCAGGCAAACTCCTACCCCAAACTTAAGCATTGTTCATGGTATGTTTCTTCCAGGAAGAGTTTCCTTTCTAGACTGCCACTGGCATTAGTTTAAATGTATTCAGAATATATTTAAACTAGTGGATGTATCTTTCTTCCAGGAAGAGTTTCCTTTCTGGACTGCCACTGGCATTAGCTTAAATGTATTCAAAATATATTTAAACTAGTGGATGGGCTCCTTCTGTTTTATGCCTCAGTTCCGCTGTGCACATGTGGCCATCCTGCACCACCAATACTTTGCTAATGCTCTGTCTTCCTGCCTTCTGCACTAGACTCTGAGCAGTCTGAGAGTAAGGAATCTGTTTGATTTCTTATCATCCTGAATAAGCATCATGCTTGACACATAATAGGTACTCAGTAATTAACTGTGGAGTGAATAAATGAATGAACAAATGCCGTAATGCACAAATGAGCACTTAGCTGAGGGTGACAAAGAATATAGAATATCGATGAGACACATCTACTCTCATCAATGTCATAATTTCCAAAATGCTGGGGATTCATGTTGTGACTTCACAGTGAAGAGCTTTAAGCTTAGTTGGAGTTTGCAAATCATGGGCTCATGACCCAAAGGTAATCAGCTATGAGACTGTGCATTGATGTAGATTGGCAGATGGTGTAAAAAGGCGTCAGCCAGAGATACTTTCCTAGGTTACGATGCCGATGGCGATGAGCTTCCCCAGGAAGGACTGAAGCCCCACGTGGCTTTCTCTCTGTGGCTCTAGGGTGGACAGTCCGCAGCATACACCACTCAGCTGTGCTTGCTGTTCCCTTTCGGCATCTGGTCCTGTGTGTTGATTCCTCGTTCAAAACAGCTGTTAACTACCGTGGGTGTCACCGCTGTGTGTTTTCCACAGTGTAGACTTTCCAGTTCCATCACAGACTGCATTTGCATGCTGAGCTCCGTCGTGAGACTTGGAGGAACCTGATACTTTATTTTATGTCTCTGATCCTCTTGACACCAAGCTGGCACTCAATAAGTAATTGCTGGATAGTAAATAAGTGAATATACGCCAAAATATCCACATTGACGTATTGGCTACTTTCTTTGCAAAAGCATTTTTGATTCATCAGATAGTGGCCGAGAGTGCCTGGGATGACACCTGTGTCAGACGACACCTCGCGGAAATGCTGGAGCTGGTGTTAGTTCCGTACCCACAGCAAAGCACACCTGAAATCTGTGAAATCTGCTGATCTCCAAAATGCATGTATATACACAAAGAGTTACATCAAGAGAAACAAATCCATCTGTGAAGACACCTTCAAATTTTAAGTGTTTCTTAATGGTTATTGATCCACCACCTTTTAAATTATCTTAGAAGTGTGTATCCTGATATTAAAAAAAAATACATTGGTCTAGTCTATTTTAAGAAGTCTATTTGTCCAAATGAAACATTTCAAAATGGGAATTTTAGGGAACTTTTTGAATTCTAAGTAATGACTTGTATTGTGGGCGAGCCTCACCTTTCGATTACATTTAGTTATTTGCTAGTATTTCATCCACTTAATCACGTCTTTTAACATTTGCTTATACAGCAAAATAAAATAGCCATAAAAACAAGGTAGCCCTCACTGTTTGTCACTTCTGTATTCATTACTACAATGAAATTATGTAGTCACATGTAATTATGTCATTTATTATGTTGTATTATTTCAATGCACCTAAAAGATGGGAGGGAATATCTTATTCTGGGAAACAGAACAGGAAATAAGACATAAACTAAACGATGTGTATGGCTAGGAGTGAAAACAGAATTACTGCAGGGAGAAGAATGATCTCTGGCTTATTCTCTTGGTGCAGGAAATGGCACCAACTAGCTATGGCATAAAACACTCTGGCTATTCAACAATGAATTTTCCTGGTTTTCAGGAAGCATAATTTTGGTATCTAAAGTAAGTAATATTCGTGATTTCCACAGAAGTTACTCAGTGGCCAGAAAAATCTTCCCTTTAGCCCAGCGTGGGTAAACCATGATCTCAGACGGGTCTCTGGAGAGGTGATGTGGACCCAGCTCTCCTGAGTGCCTGCAGCAGGGAGCACTGAACCGTCTCCCCCACACCAGGCTTAAACAAGGCCACTCACCCCAACCTGTGCCCCACCCAGAAAGTGAGAAACTAGAACTTTATTCTCCCTGGGCTGACACTCCGCCTCCGTCCAGTTAGAACAGAGGGGACGAGAGGCAGCGCCAAGCCGGGCTTTCTGGCTCTCTCCTCCAGCAGGCCTGAGTCTCAGTGGTGCTGGCGTGGGGTCAGGAGCACCTGCGGTCCCAGCCTCAGCCTCCCAGCAGCTGGGATGCCAGCCTGGAGGGGAGAGAGGGAGAGGACACCAGCACTTTAACCCCTGGACCAGGGCTCCAAGCAGACTCTATCACCTTGAGCTCACCCTTGAGAAGCTGATGTTAGGGTTAGGAGGAGACATGAGCAGAGCCGGGAAACATCAACTAAGTATTTACCCCATGAATCCCTCCTTCTCTGGGGTGATCACCCCGGGACCTGATCCCCGCCAAGGGGCAAGGCACTGACCCCACACAGATGTCCCCTGGTGACCCCTGGACTCCACCTTCTGCTCAGCCACCTGGCTGCACCTTCCTGCTCCTCCTCGCCCAGGGCTGGGGCCGCAGGCACCTGGTCCCACATCTCTAGCTCCCGTTTCTGCCATGTCGTGACCCCGTCTATTCCCTCCGAACTCTGTCTGCACCGCCTTGTACATCGGAGGCATCCCTCCCAGGTGCCTGCACCCCTCCGTGGGGCACCTGCTCTATGGAGTCCTCACCTTTTCCTGCCTCCTGCTCTCTGCCAGGACAGCCTGGGGGTCGCAGGGAGGGGGCTTGCCCTGCAGCATGGAAAGGGTGGGCCAGGGCCTGAGAGCCGCAGGGCCTCCAGGAAGGGCAGGTGCAGGACTGGGATGCAGAGGGTAGTAGCCTGGACTCTACACGAATTGGAGTGCGGGCTCCCAGTAGGCCACAGCCCTGGCGTCATCCTCAAAGAGCCACACAGCAAAGGCAGTGAGAGGCACACAGTTCCCATTGTGCCCAGAGATGCCCAAAGCACAGGGATGACAGGGATTCCCGGGGAAGGCAGTGGGATTTGCTGAGCATGGAGAGTGGTGAGGCCTGGGGCTTTGTGTTGGAGAAACATCACCTTCACATATGAGGACCTGACTTGTGTCCCCACCCAGCCTTCCCGACCTGACCCTAGCAGGAGCATTTGGCATTTTCTGTGGGTCCAGGAGGTGAGAAAGGCGGCAGGGGATAAATAGGGACGTGTACCACCTGCTGCGAGGAAAACAGCGCCGAGGAGGATGCGCAGAAGCCAGAATGTGTGGGCCGGTATTGTGGCCCCAGGCCGAGTGGCCTCTCCATGACACAGATGTCACGGTTTAACTCAGACCTGCCAAGTGGAGCCGCCGCAGCAGGCCCAGGAAACCCAGAGACCGGCCCTGTTCCCCGTGGGGATTCAGGCACCACGGGCTGGAAAGCACACTCCCTGGGAACGTCTCCGGGACAGCCGTCAGGACCAGATTCTGGAAGGACGCAGGGTGGTCTCTCCCATCTTTGTTTCCACTCTTCTCTCATCGACACCCCTGAGGCACAGTGTGGTTGGGTACAAGGCGCCGCACACGCAGCGCTGCGGTGAGTCAGTTCCGCAGGGAGCCTGTCTTCACCCCGGACCCCCAGGTCTCTGGCTAAGAGCACGCGATTTCCAGACACAGTCCCCCGCTCACAGGTGTGGGAAGGCTCTCTGCAAGCTCCGCTTCATTGGAGGGTAAATGTGCTTGGGAGCAGCCCCGGAGCGGGTGTGCCAGGGTCCTGCTTTAGCCCTCCAGCTGCCTTGGCACTTGTGTTTCTGCGAGGACTTGATCCTCTTTGATAAGTGAGCCTCAGCAGGACCAAGGTGAAGGCCGGCTCTTCCAGCACAAGGGCGGCCAGCCCAGCCCAAACCCTGCCTCCCCACACTGGATTCTGGTCATGTCCACTCACTTACTGTCGGTTAGATTGATTTAAAAAGTAAAACCACACTTGCGACTTTTCTTCTTTTATAGAGTGAAGGAAAAACTCCTGTCAGAAACTACCTTAGGGGAACCAAGGGTCACTATCATGAGGGTCTCCGAATGATTTGTGAAGAAAACACTGCTGTTATCAAAGAGATAAGCATTGGCTAGGAATAATTACACTTTAAAAATTCTCAAATGGGCAACATGCATAAAAAGGCCCCCAGAGAATGTTTT
Source organism: Hylobates moloch (assembly GCF_009828535.3). NCBI lineage: Eukaryota > Metazoa > Chordata > Mammalia > Primates > Hylobatidae > Hylobates > Hylobates moloch. Next base: position 2,035,878 of record NW_026652280.1, on the reverse strand, counting down.
CCAGATGTAGAAATTGGAGACCTAAACACACGATTCCTCAAGTGGTTTCACGGATAAAGAAATGCACAAGTAATGGGAAATAACACCAGCCATCAGCTGTGGGAGTGTGGAGAGAGTAGAGGTCTGTGCATGCATTCCTGTGCCTGTGAGTGTGAGTGTGTGTCTGTCAGTACATGTGTGTGCGTGTGCCTGTGAATGTGAGTGTGAGCGTATGTGCATGCATGGGCACGTGTGTGTCTCTGTAAGTGCACACGTGTGTGTGTATGTGTGCCTGTACCTTTGAATGTGAAAGTATGTGTGCACGTGTGTGAGCCTGTGTGTTACTGGACGTGTGTGCATATGTGTGCATGTACCTGAGAATGTGAAAGTGAGTGTGTGCGCATGTGAGTGTGTGCCTGTGTGTCAGTGCACACGTGTGTGTCCGTGTGTTTGCACATGCACATGTGTGTGCCTCTGTGTTTACACATATGCATGTGTGTACCTATGTGTGTGTGTGCATGTGTGTGTGCCTGTGTGTGTTGGTGCATTTGCATGTGTGTGCCTGTGTGTTTGCACATGTGTGCCTATGTGTGTGTGTGCATATGTGTGTGTGTGCATATGTGTGTGCACTTGTGTGTTGGTGCATGTACATGTGTATGCATGTGTCTGTGTGTGCCTGAGTGTGTTTGTACATCTGTATGTGTGTGCCTGTGAGTGTGTGCGTGTGTCTGAGTGTGTTTGTATGTGTGTGCATTTGTGTGTGTGCCTGTTTGCACATATGCGTGTGTATGCCTGTGCCTGTGTTTGTGTGTGTGCATGCATGTTCATGTACCTGTGTGTGTTTGCACGTGTGAGTGCATGTGCCTGCGAGTGTGTGTGAGCATGTGTTTGTGTGTGCCTGTGCCTGTGTGTGTTTGCACGTGTGTGCATATGTGTGCGTGTGTCTGTGTGTGTGTGCACACAGATGCATGGCATGTTCACGCACACAATTCACCTGCTGCTTAGACTTTGTGCCTGCGGGTGTGTCCAGGTCTCTCTTTTGCTTTCTTTGGCTGTTCTACCGCAAAAGGCCCAAACACCCTGATTTGCTAAACGCACCAGCTATGGAGGGGATGCAGACACGTGTGTATGGCCTAGCTCCTCCCGCAGCCTCCGACAGCTTGCGGGGTGGGCACGGTTAACAAGCCCTACAGCTGGCGGATCTGTGCAGACATAATTGCACACGAATGGCGGGGGAGCCGGGGAACCAGGAAGAAATAAAACAGATAACAAGCAAAGGGAAAAGTGGCACTGTAAACAAGCCGCCTCTTTTCCCTCCGCAGAACGAGCCGTGTGTCTGGAGGCGGTGTCTGTGTGCAGCTTGACTCCTAATCCATATCGCAAACAGCTTCCAGATGCTTCCAGCCCCAACCTACTCGGGGATTCCTGCCCTTCACAGATGCCTCTCCAGGAGGGGGGTCTGTCTATAAGTAAAATGGGGTGGATTTTACTAATCATTCATTTCCAATCTTCCTGACGGAGACTTTTATTAATAAACTCGTTTCATCTGTCTCTTTGATGAGGAAGAATTTACCCGCTTAGCCATGGGAAAGGAGCGGGAGGGCTGGGTGGCTGTCGTGAGTGTGCGTTTGTGTTTGTGCACACACACTCTGTGCACATGCTGAAGAGAAAGCACGTGCCCCAAAACGCAGACCACCAGCCCTCAGAGGATCCAGTGGGGCTTGGGCAGCGGCGAGGGGTGGAAGGGAACGGGCCGCTCACTGGCACGAAGGCCGGACGGATGCCCGGTCCCCTCCTTGGCTGCAGCCACCCTGTGCGGCCCCCGTGCTCTGGAACTGGCAGAGGTGGGGGGCACTGGCTGGTGGGATTGAGGCCACACCGGGAGCCTCGCTGTCCCCAGCTCGGCCCTCACAACCTTGCCTCTAATTGAGGCTTAATCGAGAGACGCAAAGAAAACCCTTCCTGCGTCCTAGGGATGGCTTGGAACAGGGGAAGACGTGGCTTCCTTTCTCTTCCGTCCTGCCCCTGCTTCCGCTCCTGCTTATTTCTGCATGCTGTTCTAATCTGCGCCTTTGAAATGACAGCTTTCAGAACTGGGAGAGAAAATAACGATGCTGATTAATTAATTCCCTGAGAAATTTACAAGCTTTCAAATGAGTTTCATCCTAACCAGGTAAATCCTTTCACTTTTCTCCGCGGAGACGCTTTTCCTCCCCTCCTGCTCCCTTAATCCCAGTGCAACCCTCTGGATTTCAGCAATTGACTGAGCTGCCCAATTCCAAGGAAAACGGAGGTGATTAGAATCAAATTTCCCCAAATTCTCCCCTTGCACCTGGCTCATCATGGCTCCTCCACGTGAACTTTCCTCTTGCCTCAGAGCAGAGGCGTCCGCCAGACTCCCCAAGCTCCTGGATCCTGGTGGCTCTAGGGCTGAGGAGCAGGCTCCTGCCTCCCTGGTCCTCTCCTCCTCAGCCTCTGCCTCCCATGCCCTCTGATCTCCCTCCAACCCACCTGGGGCGCGGACTCACTGTATCCTCTTACCGCCCAGCTCTCATTCTCTCACCAGCGTGACCAGAAGCACATGAGTTTGGTTCCTAAGTCAAATCCCTCTTTATTCCAAATGGCTTTCACAGCATCATCTACATGGTTATAAAACACAGACCTCATGTCTCTGCTCCCAGTGGCCACCCTTATGCCCAGAACAGGTGCCAGGCGACTCCACCTGCCTGCCAGTACCCATGCTGTCCACACATCCAAGGGCCGTGCCACCAGCTCTTCCCAAATACACCTCAGCCATGGGCTGTTCGCTCCACGATGGGGACCCGCACCTCCCTACCTGGCCAGGCAAACCCTACTCTTTCAGAAGCTTCCATGCATGGGTCAGCCCCCTTGGTTTTTCCACTGACTGTTACCCAGTCCTCAGCAGACACAGGAATGACTGCTGTGCATTTACTCATTTTCTTTTCTTTCCTGCCTTTCACATATTCTTGTGTCACATTGAATTACTTGACTCTCGTAGATGATGTGTTTCTTAAGGGCAGACCCCATGCCCAGATCACGGTACCTTTGAAACAGGTATTTGCTGGATAATTTTACTTGACAACACTGGGGCTCTGAAAGGTTAATTGGCCTGCCTTAGACCGCGGAGCAAGGAAGGGGGGTGAGAGCGGAAGAAGCCCAGGTGTCCCCTCTCAGTACCTGGATTGGGGTCTCCACTCTATCCTGTCCCCTGCTTCCAGACTCCAAGCCCAGATCTTGGCGTCTTCGCTGCTTTGTTAAAGATTAGAGATGTGTATCCATGTGCCATGTTGATTTCCTGCACCCATTAACATATGTAACAAACCTGCACATTGTGCACATGTACCCTAAAACCTAAAGTATAATAATAATAATAATAATAAAAAGATTAGAGATGTGATTAATAGTAAAAAGCAAGACCATCTTTTAAAATATCTTACTACTGCAGGGTGTCTTTAAGTTATTTCTGTTGTTCAATTGTACTGTGTCGAACAGTGTCCCCCAAAATTCATGCCCACCCAGAACCTCACCATGTGACTGTATTTGCAAATAGGGTCTTCGCAAATGTAATCAGGTTAATATGAGGTCACATGGAATTTGGCTGGGCCCTAATCCAGTGACTGCTGTCCTTTTAAAAAGAGGGAAAATTGGACACAGACACAGAAAAGAAATGGTCTTGCAGAGACGTGGAGTCCCACACAGGAAGGAGCCTTATGAAGAGGGGGGCAGATCACATGTTTGTGTCCACAAGCCGAGGACTGCTGGAGCCCCAGAAGCTCGAGGGGTGTGGGACGACCTTCCCCTAGGGCCTCCAAAGGGAGCCCCAGAAGCTCGAGGGGTGGGGGAGGGCCTTCCCTTAGGGCCTTCAGAGGGAGCCCCAGAAGCTCGAGGGGTGGGGGAGGACCTTCCACTAGGGCCTTCAGAGGGAGCGGAGGCCTGCCGACACCTTGATCTCCAGCTTCTAGCCTTGGTCTGTCCTTGCACTGCTATCAAGAAATACCAGAGACTGGGCAATTTATGAAGAAAGGAGGTTCAATTGACCATGGTCCTGCAGGCCACACAGGAGCTCGGTGCTGACATCTGCTTGGCTTCTGGGGAGGTCTCAGGAAGCTACAATCACTGTGGAAGTCAAAGGAGAGCAGATGTCACATGGCCGGAGCAGGAGCAAGAGTGTGGAGGGGCCACACACTTTTAAACACCCAGATCTCCTGGGAACTCACTCACGATGGTGAGGACAGCACCGGGGGGTGGCCCAAAAGCATTCATGAGAAATCCACCCCTGTGGGCCAGTCATCTCCCACCAGACCCCACCTCTAATACCGAGAATCACAGTTCAACGTGAGATTGGGGTGGGGACAAATATCTGAACCATGTCACACTGTGAGAGAATAAATTCGTGTTCTTTGAAGCCACTTATTTTGTGGTAATTTGTTGTGGCAGGCGTGGGTATCTGATATCCCCATTAAATCATCACAGGTGCCAAAGCTCACGCTCACGTACAAGGCGATTTTCAACTGTTAGGATCAACGCGGTTTCTTCATTACGTGGCAAACCTATCCCAAAGTTATGCTCTCAATTCAAACAGGAACTCAGGAAAGCCAAGGCTGCCAGGAGAGTGAGATAAAATATTTATGTCTGGTCAGGGAGGTCAATGCAGACAGAAATAGAGTGGCTTCTGTGAAGTTCGAGAATCCCGTCTTACCCCTCAGGACAGAACAGGGCACAAGTATGTCCTGGCATTTCAAATAGAGCCAGTGACTGCCCCAAATTCCCATTGCTAATGTCAGCAGGCATAGGTTAGATGTGTGTGCAACAGCATTGGCTGAACTGTGTGTACCACAGTCTGCAGGTAGCATTAGACACGGGCTTTTCAGAACACACACAATCCCTTCCTCCTGATGATTGATTCTGGAAAACTTATGTTTAGATTTTTTGCCTTGGATCACAGGAAATTCTGAACTAAAGTTCACCCTTCAGAGTGATGATTACATTGTCTTCCAGATAAGCTTTATTTTTTCCTTTTTGTGGTCTCGACTATCCATGCATTTTTTTTTTTATTGAACATGTGATAAGCTTTAGCAAGTCAGTGAAACCCTGTGGAGAGGAAGTGAGCTGCAAACATAGATTCCGACAGTTACATGAACATATGCGTGAAAGCAGAGATTAAAAGCCGGCACGTGTGAGCTCCAAAAAGCTGTCAGACCCAAGGCTTGGTATGGGAGCAGGTGTCCTGAGTGGTGCACGACACAGAGGAGGAGTGAGGTGGGAGGACAGATGAGCAGAGAGGGCTGGAGACGGTCACAGCACAATCTCCCATGAGCAAAGACCGAGAGGCCTGAGCGCACATGCCCAGGCGCAGCCAGAACGCACTGGCTCGGCTGCCCCCGAGGGTTTGTGTGTGAGAGACAGAGAGTGTGAGTGTGTACACCCAGCTAGATTTGGGAATGCACTGGCTTGGCTGCCTCAGAAGGCTTGTGTATGAGAGACAGAGAGTGTGAGTGGGCACACAGGGGATTTGGGAACACACTGGCCTGGCTGCCGCAGAGGGCTTGTATATGAGAAGCAGATAGTGTGAGTTGGCACACCCAGGCAGATTCAGGAATGCATTGGCTTGGCTGCCGCAGAGAGTTTGTGTATGAAAGACAGAGAGTGTGAGTGCTCACGCCCAGGTGGATTCGGGAACACGCTGGCCCGGCTGCCGCAGAGGGCTTGTGTGTGAGAGGCGGAGCGGGGCTTAACAGGTAAGCAGAGTTTGTGCTGGGCAGAACCTCCCGGGTTGGAGTAAGCCCTTTGGACTCATCTCTGGTGATAAGGGAAACATGGCTCCAAAGCAGGCGGAAATGATGCCGGCACGCATTTGCCGTGAAATTTCCAGAATCCCTTCAGTGGGCAGCGTTTCCAGTGGGGCTACACCAGGGGCTGTGTGGGACCCGTTCTGCGTGGGCAAAGGACTGATGCTCTTCTGCCCTAACCATACAGAGGACGTGATGCTGAGCCTCCCTCGGATGCCTGGGGCCACCTTCCCATCTTCAGCTGTCACTTCTTATTCCCTATGAAAAAGTTATAGATACAAGAGAAACAAACAAACAAGGTAAAATAAGCTAAAAAAAAATCACTCAATAAAAAGGCAAAGATAAAGCAGTAAAAATAAGCAGCCACGGTGAGAACAAAAATGCCCAACTGGACAAAACCATCACAGAAGGCCAGGCAGGGTCTTTGGTCTAAATTAGAAACAAATAAAGCAATAAAGCATGTCTCCAAAGCGGAGTCTGAGGTCTAGCACGGGAGCCGGGTTTAAGGGAGGGTCAGGGGTGAAGGTCTCGCAAGGCGGGCGTCTCTCGAGGCGGGCCTTCCCTCCAGATAAGCACAGGCAGAGAGTGCTTGTCGTGACCATGGCGTGATGACCAGAGGACATCGGCCCTGGCCTGTGGCAGGCACAGAGCTCTCCGGAGCTTTGAACCCTCAAGAAAGCAGAGGTGCATGCGAACACTTAGTTTTGCCTCCTTCACTTTCTCAGACCCCAGAATGTCTCCCGGTGGAGTCCGGAGGGCAGAGAGGTCCCAGCACACACAGTCAGGGCTCCCACATCCAACTGATGGGACGGAGCCCTTCCTCTTCCTCTTAACTGATGCTGAACTTGAGCTCAGCAAGATCGCATTTTTGTTTTGTTTATGTAACAAAGTGGATTAATACTGATGTCTTTACCTGAAGTTTTCCACTAAGGTAAAAGAAAGTTTATAACAAACACTTAGCCCGGTGTCAGACATCTAGACTATTCAGAGCAAATTACAGCTATTAGTATGCACGGAAACCTTCACACGCACGACAAAGTGTTGAAATTAACTAGGTGGTAGATAGAACAGAAAGGAAGAGGCTTTCCAGAGGAAAGGACCCCTTTGAATCTGAACCTCACCCCTCACTCGATGTTGAGCAAATTATTAAACCTTGTTGAGTCTGATTTCCCACATCAGTAAAAATACTTAACAATATATCTCATGTGTATGTAGAATCTTGTGTGCTCTAGAAATGCTACCTTCTTCTTCCCAAGCAGTGTTCCAGAAAGTATTCTATAGGTTATATAAAGTAGTTTTCCCCGCAGCAGAAATTGACGTTTAAAACATTTTAATCATTTGCCTTGTTTATTAAATATCCAGACATAAGAAGTGACTTCCTTCAAAGACTGACTTCTACCTAGGCAGACTGTCCCATTCCTTTTGGATTTCATCGTAAATACTCAAACTGATGTTTTAAGCGCCTGCAGAATTGGGTCTATTCTTATTAAGCTGTGTGTGTGTGTGTGTGTGTGTGTGTGTGTGTTCAATATTAAAGTAAAAAGAAACAAATTGACCTGAAATAATTTTCTTCTTGAGAGACTCTGGAGATATGTTTTGAAAATGATTGGTTTCAAAAGAAGAGATTATAAGAATTCTGAAGAGTCTTTCTATTTTCTTTACACATACACACACAACACACATGCAACACACATGTACACACTCATACATGTGCGCACACAGACACACACACAACACATGCAACACAGTTGTGCACTCGCACTCACACACACGTGCACGCACACATACACACACGTGCACACACACACAATTTTCCAGCTTATGCTGTAGTGATCTCATTAAGAAAGATTCTTTGAGAGTAAGAGTCAGTATTTGGGGTCCCTAAGCCAGCAATGACATGGCCTCAGATTGCCTTTTTACGTGACTCTTTCATTGCAGCTCAAGAGAGCTGGTCCCAAATGAGGCTACCTGGTTGGCCACAGTAGAATTATGACACAAATGATCTTGTTTCCTCCTTACCTTTGATTTTCTTTTTAGATTTTAATAAAACGGAATATGTGGCTCATCTATAAATTATCTGTCTAGGTTTACTTTTTATGTCCAGACCATTTTAGGATCTATCCTTAAAGAAGTGCCACAAAAGAAGTAAAATTACTGTTAATACTCTAATAGTTAATACAAATGAAAGATTTTTATTGTATTTTTAATTTTAATGGAGGTTAATTTTGATGATAAGAAAGGAAGTAATGATGAGAAAGGAAGGAGAAAGAAAGGGAGGCAAAAGGAAAATCTGAACTTCTAGGTTTAGGTTTTTAGAAATGTATATGATTTTACTGAACACATATTTAAGAAGTAATAGTAAATAATTGATCCTTTTTAGACATAAGTGGACCATCCCAGAAGCCGAAGCCAAAACAAATGACAAGGACCACTCTGCCATCTTTGGTCTTAGTAGATGGCTTTTGCAGACCGAGTTTTGGGGGTAGCGTGGGGAGGAATGCTAACACGAGTGGCTCTAGAGGAACCACACCTTTGTGTAGCTTCTCCTTTAGTTTGCTTTTGAAAAGGAGGGGTCACCATCCAGACCAAAACCAGACATAGTACCAGTTAACGCACTCCTTGCAAAACCAGTGTCTACTTCTCGGTGCCTCAGTAGATTCCAAATCAAACCAACATCCTGCCTGGGCACCACATAGTGTTAAAAAGAGGCATTCCATGACAGGGTGTGACAATATCTGACATGGCAACACATGACAGCACATGGCAATGCATGACACGATAGCACATGACAGTACATAGCACAGGACATCAAGTGACGACACACAGCATGCGGCGTGACAGCCCCTGACAACACATGGCAATGCATGGCGTGATAGCACATGAAAGTGCATAGCACATGGCATCGCATGACGATGCACAGCCTGTGGTGTGACAGCACATGACAGCATGACAGCACATGGCAACAACACACGACACAGGGACCAGCATTCAAACAGTAAGTTCAAAGCAGCTAGTTTAGTCATTGCCAATTTAACATGAAAAGCAGCTCTCTAAATCGGAACTTTAAAATCGATTGAATTTGTGATTCAACTGTTATCTTTGTCTTTTGTAAAATAAATATATGTTCAAGTCAAATATTTATTGAGTTCTCAGCAGTGAACTTGACAGGAAATGGGATGGAGATCTAGGTGTGTGTCCTTCCCCCGGGGAAATGGGATGGAGATCGAGGTATGTGTCCTTCCCCCCTGGGGGAATGGGATGAAGATCGAGGTGTGCGTCCTTCCACCAAGGAAATGGGATGGAGATCGAGGTGTGTGTCCTTCCTGGGGAAATGGGATGGAGATCGAGGTGTGTGTCCTTCCTCCAGGGAAATGGATGGAGATCGAGGTGTATGTCCTTCCCCCAGGGAAATGGATGGAGATGGAGGTGTGTGTCCTTCCCCCGGGGAAATGGGATGAAGATTGAGGTGTGTGTCCTGCCACCAAGGAAATGGGATGAAGATCGAGGTGTGTGTCCTTCCACTGGCCTCTTATGCCCAGTGATGTTATTTGCAGGCAGTCTCTGTGTTCACTCAGGTTTGAGTGTAAAATCCCCACAACTTACTGTGTTTATCTCCTGTTTGGTTTCCTCCTTTAACTTATCTTTCTTATTTTTGTGTCTCTTTGCTTCCACATCTGTGAAGAGTTTAGAGCCACCCATATAGTTTTAGGGCACAGCCCCGATAGTACCCTGACTTCAATGATAAGTTCAGGGGTTCCCAAAGCTGCCCCCAGTTTCAGTAAATGTGCTGGGAGGACTCCCAGAACTCACTGAGCTGGTGTCCTCATGGCTTTGGTGTGTTATAGGAACAGGACCTGGGTTGTCTGGGGAACCCACGCGTGGGTGGCAGTGGGGACGCAGACAGGGGCCGTTCAGTGTCCTGATCACACGGAGTCAGGAGATGAGACTCTGCCCTCTCTCAACAGCAGTGGTGAAATGAGCATGGAGACGGTCCAACATGGGAGCTCCCTGAGCTCGGCGTTCAGAGTCTCTACGGGGGCTCCACTACCTGGGCGAGGGAAGTGCACCGTTTGGTCCGTGTGGTTTAGCTCGGTCCCCATGTCAGTGGATCCTGTGTGACCCAGTGTCCCCATCTGAATCACCTTTTGCTATCCGGCCAGCCCAAGACCCCCAGACAGACAAAGATGACTCCCCAGGAGCCAACCCTAAACCTTTTGGGGGCAAAGTTAAGTTCTTTACTACCCAACACGCAGGAGCTGTTCACTGAAAGACAGTTTATCACCTCCAAATAGGAATCCCAGGATGTCACTTCAGTCAAACCTGAATTTCATTACACTGTCACTTAATACCTGTATAATTTTGGATGGTAACTTAGCTCTGTTCAGCCTTGCTTTTTCACAGTGACAGGCACAGTACCTCGAATACCATAACACTCAGAATTTGTCACCTCACCATGATTATTAAAAAGCAATCAGTTTCCTTCTTGCTACCCTAAAAAGTTATCTAAAACACTCTGAATTTCATAGATTTCCTCCTTCATTCAGCAGACTCTCAGTGGGCTTCCATCAACCTTAGTCTCTCTTTTAAGGTTCTGATACATTAATGAAAAGACAGTCTGTACCCACAAGGGGCTTGCACTCTGGTGGAAAGAGAGAAGGTAAACAGACACACAAATGCACTATTATGAATGCCACAGCAGGTGTTTTTACAAAGGAAAGTACATCTCATTGGTAAAGTTGTGGAGGTTTCAGAAGAAAAAAAACACTTGTATTAGAACAAAAGATAATTTGCAAAATGAGGAGAGCATTCTGAGTGTGATGGTTGGTTTTATGTGTCTGCTTGATTAGACTGAGGAGTGCCCAGGAAGCTGGTAAAGCATTATTTCTGGGTGTTCCTTTTGGGTGCTTCCAGATGAGCTTCTCATTTTACTGAGTAGACTGAGGAAACGAGACATCAGCCCTCACCTGTATGGGGGACCTCATCAGTCTACTGAGGCCTAAATAGAGCAAGAGGGCAGTGGAAGGTGAATTCACTCTTTCCGTGAACTGGGATATCCATCTTCTGCTGCTGGAGCTCCCGGTTCTGGGCCTTTGACCTTGGCCTGAACTACACCACCGGTTCCCTTGGTTCTCAGGCCTTTGGGGTTGGACAGGGCCTTACAGCCCTTGCACTTGGCAGGTCATGGGACTTCTTGTACTTCATGATCACACGAGCCAGTTCCTCATAATAAATCTCATCCCTCTCTCTCTCTCTTCTCTGTAGTTCTGTTTCTCTGGGGAACCCTGGGCAGATGGAAAAGCATAGGTCTGAAGAGTGAGAAGTGCTCACATATTCTCAATCCTGCACATTGCTGTAGATTGAATTACTCCTGCCCAAATTCATACATTGAAACCCAACTTTCCAATGTGACTTTAAGAGGAGGTGTGACTCCTGGGAAGGGCATAGGTTAGATGAAGCCATGCATGTGAGGCCCCCGTGATGAGATCTTATGAGAAGAGGAAGAGACGCCACTGCTCTCTCCTCTCTTTTTGGGCACCTGCCATGAGAAGGCACATTGAGAAGGCAGCCGTCTGTGAATCAGGAAGGCAGCCCTCACCAGAACCCAGCCCAGCTGTACTCTGACCTCAAACTCCCAGCCTCCAGAACTCTGAGAGATAAATTTCTGTTTTTTATAAGCCACCTAGGCCATATAATATTTTGTTTTGGCCACCAGAGTGGATTAAGACACTGGTGTAATAAAATTGTTTCAGCAGTGAAGTGTAAAACAAAACACACAGAGAACCTCTGCTTTCAGCCCTGGGAGCCCCTGAAAGCATTAGGCACAGGAATGACAAGTTGGGCAGCAACAGAGCACAGACAGGAGAGTAAAGCTGGGAGCCCGAGAAGGTCCCAAGTAGCTGGACAGGGCCTGTGTGGATGAGGGTGTGTCGGGGAGGACACCAGATGTGTTTAGGAGGAAGGAAGGAGAACCTAGCTATGGCCGGCATTTGGCTGGTAAAGAGATGAATTCTTAGCAGCATCAAAGCATCGTGACCTTCTCTGAGTGGAGAAAAGAAAGAGATGTGGTCAGAAAAGCTGCCAGGGAACAGTGCAGTGGTTAGGAACATGGGCTGTCATCCCAGAGAGCATGGGTTCAAATCCTGGCTCTAGCAGTGACCACCAGTGACCTTGAGCACATGGGCACGTCAGCATCCCGGTAAGTCCCTTTGCAAAAGGGCAGTAAAGAACCTAGACAGTCAGCCTGAACAAGTTCAACTCACTGTCAAGAGTGAGGGATATGCTTGTTCAGATGTGAAGATGTAAGAGCTCTGCCTGACAGGTGCCAACCATGATGGTGTGTCCAGGGACCCCAGCTTGCTGGACATGTGTCCTCCAATGCCCTGGGGGTGCATTGCAGGCTGTCCCCTCTCTCAGCACCTCAGACTTACAGGACTTCAGCAACAGCCCTCATGTTCAGCAGGATGACACCTATGAAGGGACTGAGCTCTTGACCTGTGTCCTGGTCTCTCCCCAAACAGACCTGGCTGTTCTCACGCTTGGCCCCTGATTCCTGCAGCGTGAATGAAATCTGAAGTCTTCTGGTTCCATCCTGTTGTGTGGGAAACACAACCCCCTTACTCTGTGGCCTCCTCTTCCCTCCCGCTGGAGCACTGCTGCTAGGCCTCATCTGCAAAGCTGCAAGGTGGTTTCTAGCACTTTTGGAACCTAATATGTCTACAGCTCTCACACCAGGCTGCCCCTCTTCTCAAAAGACATCTGAACCTAGCACAGGTCAATTAGATCATTATTTCAAGAGACAAAAGCTGTAGGAAGTCCCCATCAGCACACACACATTTCCAGTGATGTCAGACTTTAAAATTGTATGTATTTATTCCCTAAAGAAAGAAGTGGTGCCACAGTGAAATTATTATTTTTAAAAGTGCTGCAAAAATATTTTACAAACTTTACCATCAACTGGGATTTCTCCCTCTTAGCAATTCATAATTATATATTGCCTTCTCCAAATTCCCAACCTACTGATTCCATTCCTAACAGTGAATGAATCCTTCTGGTTCCTTTCATAATTACTTTCACTTTTCTCCAGAAAAGCTTTTTGTTGTTTTACTTCGTGGAAATACATGGCTGAGGGTGGGGACTTCATTATTTCCTAATTTGAAAAAGAAAGCCATCAACTTCCTCTCACCTATGAATGGGGTATTTCCTTATCGATGGTCACATCGGAAGAGGGGCCCAAGTGTGCACCCAGCATGTATTAAAAGCCACAAGTGGAGAGCTGGGGCCATCTGCAGCAGATGGCCCCACACACAGCGCCACCATGAAAGGCCATTGGAAACAATTAACTCCATTCAAGCTAAGTAGAAATAAAACAATCACCCATTCAAGTGAGAATTAGTTCCACTATCTTTATCCAAGTCATCAAAACAAAGTTCTCTGAGTTGGGATACCTCCTAAAGTACCTTAGCAGCACAGAACCACACAAACATCCCATTGCTTGCGGATTTCTGTAACCCAAGCCAGAGATCACTTGACATTTGCATTACTAATTGCTCTCTTCCAGAATGTGTTGACGCTTGGGTGCGTTTTGAATAGACCTCTAAGTGGCTCTCCAGACATGAGCAGGGCCCATCTCACCAACTGCAAACAAGCTCGCCTATCTGTCATCCGGCGGCTATTTCTTTGCTCCAAGAAATAGATGGAAAGTCCCCTGAACACTCTAGAGGGATCTGTTTAGATGAATAGCGTGGGCCGCCACCCTCCCTCCTGCTTTTCTGCTCTGGCATTGGCTCTTGATGCTGAAGGTCCATGCACCACATCCGCCTCTCGCCTGCAGGAAGTCTCCAGCCCCGGGAGCCCACGCCTCTCCCCTTGTGCCCTCAGTGGGCACCTTCCCTATCCATCAGTTGCGGGGACAGCTCTTGGTGCTGGCCTGTTCTCCATAAGTCTCCCTTGCTAATGCGATGCTGTGACCATGCGGCCACTGTCTGCTTTGTCCTGGTACTCCCCAAAAGACTAGGGTTTGAACTGTTGAAAAATTTAGGTGAGGATGGAAGTGCAAGTCGGTGACATTATTAATTAAGTGATTGCACTTATGCGGCTCCTCTGCTTTTGGGTCCAATGCTTAGAAAGTAAAAGGATCTTAGCTGTGTCATCACTACCATCACAAATGGAAACAATGGGGCGTGTAGGGAAAGGATAAGTGAGAAGAAGGTACAACAAGCAGGAACTGCACACGGCAGGGCCGCAGCCAAAAGACGTGCCAGCAGCAACCGGCATCAAGATTCCTCAGAATCCATGAGCCTTGCTGCCAGGGGATAGGGTCGGGGTGAGAAGAAGCCCCTAAATCTAGACCTGGCTGCCTTTTGCTGGCCAAACCAACCCCCACACAAATGTCCCTAACTTCATTTGTTTTCTAGGCCTGTTTCATAATCTGTATTTTTCTCCGGCTTAATGCATTCTTCCCCGCCGTTGCCAGATATCCAGTAGTGACACAATAACAGGGACAAAAGCCAGCATTAAAGGGTAATTACCCACACGGCTCACTCCCCGAGCAGGGCTGTGGAGACACGTCTCTCTTCTCTGTTCCCTTCCCCGTTCACCTCCCTCCAAAGGCTTTCTGTAAATCCTGCCCATCCTCCAAATCTCAGAATACAGTCAGCATCCTCCAAATCTCAGAATACAGTCAGCATCCTCCAAAACGCCTTCCCTGGAGGCGCAGCCCCCGTGCTCCGTGGGTAAAGAGTCTCTTTGGGCACTGGTGGCACGTGGCTCCTGCAGTGTTTGGCAAGCGGTGGCCTGGCCAGTGTTTCATTTGTCCCTTTCGCCGCTGAAACCGGAAGCTCCTTGAGAGTGTGACCCTTGGATTTCCATCCCCAAGACCTGGCACTCCCTGTGTTTACAGGCGCTCCATGCACGCTTGCTGAATACATGAATTGCTGACTTCCTTCTGCTACTCATTTGGAACCAGAAAATCTACCTTATTTCTGTTTCCATTTTCTTCATCTTGAAAGTGAGGGGACAATAGCCTTCCTCCCAAGACTGTGGAATAAATAAGAGACACATCACTCCAAAACATTTTTTTTTCAAATGTTTCCACTATAAAAGAACAACTATATAAAATGACTTGACAAATATCTAATAAATGTGCCTGCAAACCACTTAGAAGGCTTCTTGATGATCTGATGATGTTTAAAAGTGCCAGGTCATTGTGATTTCAGTGTATTTGCCTATTCATTCTTTGTTCCATTGAGTGGAAAAACCCATTTTAATTCTGGTACAAAGGAGATGCACATTCCTGATCGGAGTCATTCTAATGAAATCAGCTGGGATGAAGCCCTTCCCGCCACTAACATCATCGTCATTACCGCTTGTAAAGGGTGCTGTACAGCTCAAAAGAATTTCTTTTTAAAAAAAATCAACTTATACCTACAGTAATTTTAGGTACGAAATTAAAGCAGGCAAAAAAAACCCAACCTTGATAGATACGACAATCATTAAACGATGAACCCTGACAGTTTTGGAAAGAGTTCACAGCCTAAAGAAGTTGATTTCTAATTAGATGTGAATTATACTGTTTCCTATATTATGTTTAATTAAAGAATGAGCAAATAGTTGTGACAACTGGCGAGATGGTGATTTTGCGCCATCTCGGGCTCAGCTACAGCTACAAAAGGGGCATGCAATCAGCAATTGTCTTTAAAAAGAGCACTTAGTGTAAAATGATTAGTTTCATCAATTTAGACCTATTTTCTTAAACAAATGGAACTACTAGAATCGCTTTGTCTGTTCAGATTAGAAGACCTTTTTACCACGGGAAAAGAGGACTATTTAAACTCCATTGGTTCTTCTTAAGGGGGCAAATCGCTTCATTTCACACGATTAACTTGCATCGCATTTACCACAGCGCAGAAAAAGTTTCTCTTGACAGATACTAATTTGCCTAATTTTAGTGTACCACTATACAAAACCTTAATTACTATTTATTTTAATCAGAATATTATTTTAATATTCAAGTACTTTATTATTCAAAGGAAAATTGCATTTGTAAAATTGTAATCAATGATTTGTGATAATTGGAAAGGTATTTGTATTTTTGTAAATAAAGGAAGTGTAACTTTTAATGGAGGGGAAGGAAGTAGGCTAGCAAACCCGACTTCTCTTAATATAGCAATTACGTACACATGTGTAATAAACACGCCCGCCCATACACATTGTTTTTGCATAATTTGGGTATGTGTAAATGAATATTTCTTCTTTAAACCAACTTCTGAAACCCTCAGAGTAAGTGTAATGTGAATAGTTTGGAAATCACTATGCTATATATAAATTGCACAATTTTGTAAAAATACGTAAGTATATGAAAAGTTACGCACATATATCAGCATATGCATTTAGAGTTCAGAAGAAAGAAGCTAAGGCTAGGTCAGACAAATTGCTTTGGATAATATTGTGAGGAATACGTATCACAGATGTAAGGAGACAACATTTTTCACTTAAAAATCAAGGAATCTAGAGGAAAAAAGCTCGCTGAATTTGAAATAAAATTGCA
Source organism: Hylobates moloch (assembly GCF_009828535.3). Lineage (NCBI taxonomy): Eukaryota > Metazoa > Chordata > Mammalia > Primates > Hylobatidae > Hylobates > Hylobates moloch. The sequence continues at coordinate 2,019,543 of NW_026652280.1, read as the reverse complement.
TGTTGTAATATGTCATTAAAAAAATTCAAGACAAGGTCATAAAAGGTATTGTCAGAATCATTTAATTTCATGCCACATTATTTAGTATATTTAAGGCCAGACAGAGGCTCTGAGATAATGCAGATATGTATATTCCTATTGTAATTTCACTTCACAGGTAGCCTTAAAAAATACTACAAAGAGTTTGGACTGCCTGCTATAACTTAAAGCTGGACATTTTTCTAGAACCAGGAAAGTATGTCTAATCATTCTTCCTACTGAAATATATTGTTAACCTAATATTAATTATATTTTCTTAGGTTAGGTTTTATACTATATTTTGTTTTATTATAATATTAATCTATTTTAAAATGGTGTATGGATAATCTAATTTATTGGCTTGTTACATTAGCAAGATATTCACTTCAAGTAACCTGAAATGTATAGAAGCTTTTACATTATACCTTTAATCAACGGGGCTTGAATTCTTATCAGTGCATTTTGCATTATGATGGAAGACATTGATTAAGTTGTGCTTAATGGATTATCAGATATTATCTTCTGTGCAATTTGTAAAGAATTAGGCTAATAATTTTCCGATCTTAAGGTCCAGAAAATTTGGTTGCTTTAATAGGGCATGATTTATTACTGGTACAATGATCAGTTTGATACAGAGTATGGCAATTAAATTTAGGAAGGTTGTGTGGTTGCCTGCGAGAGAACATCACACATAGGATGAATATAACCAAGAAAAATATTTCCTAGACAGTATTTACGTGGTTACAAAATAAATTCATTTAAAGAAAATCAAAATTAACACTTAACTAACTTTAGAGAAAATCAGTACTTCTAAAAACTATCAAATTTATATATATATATATATATATACATATATGGATTTCAAAGTAACTTATTAAGGCATGTGATGGGATGATAATGTAACATAAAAAGGACACAAGCTTCTTACTGGATAATTAGTACAGTTAATCAGTCTGACATGCTTAAAAAATATAGAGAATATCTAAAGGCTAGATTAAGGGAAAAATAACAACAAAGTGTGTCAGGTGATATTTTGTTTCAAAAGAGTATACATTAAGATACTTTTCAACTCTGTATAGAGAAATTTGTAATTTTAAAAATGGAAATATAATGAATCTTTCAGGTTTGCAAAAAATTTCAATCAGATTTTAATATCAGTCATTACTTGTTTTTCGATTGCTTTCTTTTCCCCTTAATCCAACCTCATTTCTTCTAAAATTACCTCTGCATTATTGCTTTTTCTAAAAAAATACAAGAACGTTCTTTATATATGTGCAGTGTTTTTATCCTGTGCTTCTTTTTAACCTAATGATTTATTATGCCTACTCTTAGCCCACTCTTTGAAACTGTAAGCATGGCCACTCACAGTGAAGTATCTGTGAATACAGGAAAATATAATATTGGCCACATTAAATACCAACCAATCTTATAAACATTAGTAATGTAAGTTGCATGCACTGAAAACTTCCGGGTGAAAGTAAAGAACTCAGACATTCATTTGACCAGATCAGACTCTGTCTAAACAGGTAGTCTTGCACCGACCAATCATTTCCACAATTAATATTTTACTTACCATCTGCATTTTCTTACAAGATTATAAGGATAGCATAAGAAGCATTAAGTAGACTACATGTTTTGTGTATATAAATATTATTTTTAGTTGGAATTATCTTTTCCAGTTAATATAGTTATTTTAAATTAGGGCAGAATACAGAGTAAAATATGCCACTAAACTTCTCAGACACCCAGAGAAAGCCCCATGGTGGTTTGTAAGAGCCCCTCCTCCCCAAGTGGCCAAAATGCTGGGCTGTCGTGAAAATGAGAATGGCATTGGGAGCCTTAGAGGCATGGATGCCGAATGAGTGAATAAATAAATAAATAATTTAATTAATTAATTTTTGGTAGAGACAGGGTCTCTCTATGTTGCCCAGGCTGATCTCAAACTCCTGGGCTCAAGAGGTCCTCCTGCCTTAGCCTCCCAAAGTACCACCATGCCTGACCCTAGGATGCTGAATTTAATGGAATGCTAGGAAGTAGCAGATTATGAAAACACTAATTTCCTGATGGTGATTACCTTTTGAGACACTTATATTTTTTATGAGAGTGAAAACTGGTTTTGTTGAAGGTCATGCATTAATTCTCAATCTTTTTTGGAGGTGGCGGCTGTTTCACGGTTATAGGAAAGCACTTTACAAAAACTGGAAAAAGAAAGCTTCCCTTTGGAAATTGTGATTACTCCCAACAATTGACTCCGTTCTAAACATCTGAAACAGTATAAGCAACGACAGCTGCATTGGGGTAAATACATCAAATATACACAAATATATAAAACTTAATCATGTCATTTATGGTGTGGCTGTTAAGCTGCAAATTGCATTGGAAAACGTTAAAAAAAAAAAAAAAAAAGGGAAGGCACCTCAACAATCTGCCCACACAGCTCTTTCACATTAAGCTGGAAACTCATTCTGCATCCGCGTGAAACAAACTGGATCAGGTTCATAACCAGCACTTGAAGATGTTTTCGTTCTTGCTCTGGCTGGTGGAGAGCTGGAGAGCACTCGGCAGGGACCGGCAGGATGTTCTCATTCTCCAGCCAGGAGCCGGTTCTGGCCCTCTGTGCGCAGGTAGCAGCAGCGTCGCTGGTGGCGAGGGGAGAGTCTACCTGCCAGTTCCCAGCTTTAGCAGGGTTGGGCGTAGAACCTGGGTTCCTCGGCTCCTGTCATCTTCCAGTAGAGAAACAGACAAGCTCCCGGCATCTCCGGATTGCAGTGGTTGGGTTTGCTGAGTGTGGTCATCGCAACCCTGTGTTGGAACACAGGATATTTGTTTGATGGTTGTAAATTCTGATATCTATTTGAATCTCCTTTTCAGGACGATTACACTCCCAGCCTACTTGTCTCCACTTCCTGCAGCCGCACCCACTCTCTAGGATCCTCAAGCAAAGAACAAGCCTGGGGCTGTCCCAAGGAAGGGGGATTTCCACTTCTTACCTTGCCTTACGTTATATTTACACGTCCAGTTCAGACGTCAGGAAAGAGGTCTGTCAGTTCAGGCACGCAGGATGGCACTGGATCCACTGGGCGTGTTGGCCATGCTTGTGATTTCTGAACAATTGGGGAAGAGCCATATCTCTTTTGTTGAAAATAGATTTATGGCACATCCATACAACCTTTGAAGACAGTAACTTCAGTAGTTAATGATTTCATATGGGTTTGTACACCAAACCTAGCTCAACATTTCAGGTCTCGTATAGTTGAATCAAGGTGATTTTCTTTTAGCTAAATATATGTTTGAAAATTATTTCCTAACATAAAGATGGAATTAATCGTTGCCCATCCAGACTTCCATTTGCTGTAGTAATAGCTAACACTTAATACGGCCCTGTAATATGCCCAGCACTCTTTGAAACACTCTAAAGGTAGTTAAGTCCTTTAACTCCTAGGGTAGTCCTTATGAGGAAGATGAGAAACCTTTCTGCATTTGACTCTTGCAGAAAAAGAACCAGGGGAGTGAAGGGGCTCACCCAGTGTCACAGGAGCAGTCAGGGGTGGAGCCAGCATGTGGACACAAGGCCTCTTCCAGCTGCCCACTGTTTCTATGCTGCCTCTCCGCACCCCACTGCAGGTAACACACTCCACAGTGTCATTGTGCACCTGCAGAAAGCCTGGAGCCACGTGGAGCCAGGCGCATACCTGGGAAATAGACACCATCAAGTTACGTCCACTGGAATCTTCAGTGGCAGGATGGAGTTTTTTGACCAAACTCAGTGTCTGTGTCTGAATGAATTCTAGGGGGATCAGCAGGTTTCCCAGTGAAAACTATTATATGGTTCTGCTTCCCCAAACACCCCTCCCCTGGAAACGCTTAGCACTGGAGGACCAGTTGATGCAGCACACTGTGAACTACACTGGCGTTGCCCAGATCTGCAAGGGGGACCCTTCCTTTGTGTTTCCCATCAAGTCAGGAACCTCGAAGGCTTTCTGTGGTTCTCCTGCGCACCAGCTGCCTGGACCTGGCCACTGCACCCACCATCGCCAGCAAAGAAAAAATATTACCACTGTATCAGCGCAGACGGTCGGGAACAACAACAAAACATTCCCCAACTAGAGCCGCAAACACAAACAGCGCCCATCATGCAGAAATTGCCTTGGCGTGCGGGTCATTGGTGATTTCATTTGTAAGTAATGTTTTGATTGTCACAGATTATATGTTGCTCTCCTCCCCTGACATTTGTTGTACAGCAGGATTGATTTTTGTGCTCCAGTATGAAAAGGTCACTTTGATCAATGCAGTGTAATTGGCACTAAATTAGGATCATATCAGGTTATTTTGCTATTTAATGATGAAATATTAAAGAAAAGCATTGGTAGATTGCAGGCACTAACGTGCACTTTAAACCTGCCATAATGACGCTTTATTTTGTAAGAAAAATGGAGAGAAAAACAACCAAAGTGCTGAAAAATGACTGTGATGTATTGGAAGAGTGGCCTGGAATTATGTATTTTCACTGGAGACAGACTGAGAGCTCAGACACAAAACACCAGGCCCAGCAGTCAGTCCTGCTCCGCTGCACAGAGCAGCAAATACGGAGGCTATTGATGGCTGTGCTCATTAGGTGCCAGTGAGAAGTGTGAAGCCTTTCATTCTGCATATAGTAATTATGTTTAAAAACATTTGTGTGCTTTGCATCCACTTATTAGACAAACCTCCGCTTTTGAAAATCTGCAACTTGGTTATGGCGTCCCAGCTTGCAATGCTTTTCTGTTTCTGGAGAGCGTTTCCAGGCCCTGGCCTGGCCTGTCGGGTTTGCACCTAAAGTAATTGTAAGCGTCATAAGGAGTGTTAAATACTGTGTGTTATTTCCTCCATTGTAAATAGACGTGTTCTTCCATTATTCTAAAATGTTGCTGAGCAAGAAAAGGCTGCATACAATTGTACTTTTAAATGCAGCTAATGTTGCAGGAAATGTGTTTGGTGCTTTGCTGCCGTGAAGTATATTATCTAGCTGCAGTGTGAGCTTAAACGGCTACTAAAAGATGTTAACCTTTTTAACAGCTAGAAATATGGAACCACAAATATTGTTAAAATGATACAGGATGCAGTTTAGTACAGAAGGGGGTCAGGTAGGTGTGGCTCCCGGGCACGGCCCAGTGGCAGAAGGCAACCCCTTAAGGCCGCCGCGGGGCCAAGAGCAGAGCTCACCCTTGAGTCTGCAACCTTGGCTCTGAAAGTCCTGGGCCCTTTCTCCAAGGGTGCTTTCAGACAGTAGTTTGAACATCTGTCTTTGGCTTCAAGGACAAAGAAAATGAAGGCATTGTAACAGAGGGCTTCACAGTAACATTTGACATCTGAACTGCTGTAGCCTCCTCAACAAATGAAAATAACAGCAATCATTGGGATTAAAAAATGCTTTTTTTGGTATTAATGTTTGTTGTGGGTTTAAATGTCCCCTCTCAAAAATATGTTGAAATCCACACCCCAGTACCTGTGCATGTCACCTCACTTGGAAATACAGGCATACCTTGGTGATGCTGTGGCTTTAGTTTCAGAACTCTATCATAAACCAAGTCACACTAATATTTTGGTTTCCCAGGGCATGTAAAAATCATTACATAACACTGTAATCTAGTACATTTGCAGCAGTATTACATCTTTAAACATTAACATACCTTAATTCATTTTGTTGCTAAAACTTGCTACCGATCCTCTGAGCCTTCAGTGAGTCGTCATCTTCTTCCCGTTGGAGCGTCTTGCCTCGACGTTGATGCTGACAGATCAGGGTGGTGGTTGCTGAAGGTTGGGGTGGCTGTGGCAGTTCCTTAAGTAAGACAGTGAAATTTGCTGCATCAATTTCTTTCACGGAGATTTCTCTGTAGCATGAGATGCTGTTTGATAGCATTTTACCCACAGTAGCACTTCTTTCAAAATTGGAGTTAATCCTCTCAAATTCTGCCACTGCTTTATCAACTAAATTTATGGAATATTATAAAAGCTTTGTTGTTGTTTCATCGATCTTTATAGCATCCTCAACAGGAGTGGACTTCGTCTCCAGAAACTACTTTCTTTGCTCATCCATAAGAAGCAGCTCCTCATCTGTAAATCTGATCATGAGATGGCAGTGAATCAGTCCCGTCTTCAGGCTCCACTTCTAACTCCAGGTCTCTTGCTATTTCCACCACATCTGCAGTTACTTCCTCCACTGAGGTCTTGAGACCCTCAACATCATCCATGAAGGCTGGAATCAACTTCTTCCAAACTCCTGTTAATGTTGATATTTTCACCTCCTCCCATGAATCAGGAATGTCCTTAATGTCATCTAGAATAATGAATCCTTTCTGGAAGGTTTTCAATGTACTTTTCCCAGATCCATCAGAGGAATCACTATATATGGCAGTTGTAGCCTTACAAAATATATTTATTGAATAATAATACACAAAGGTCAAAATTACTTTTTGTTCCCTAGGCTACAAAATGGATGTTGTGTCAGCAGGCATGAAAACAGCATTCATCTCCTCATGTATCTCTGTCACGGCCCTCAGGTGACCAGATGCATTGTCCATGAGCAGGAATAGATTGAAAGGAATCTTTTTTTCTGAGCAGAAGGTCTCTACAGTGGGCTTAAAATCTTCAGTAAACCATGCTATACACATATGTGCTGTCATATGGGCGTTCTTCTTCTACTTATAGGGCACAGGCAGACTAGATTTAGCATCATTCCTAAGAGCCCTAGGAGTTTTGAAATGATAAATGAGCATTGATTTCAATTGAAAGTCATCAGCTGCATTAGCCTCTAACAAAAGTCAGCCTGTCCTTTGAATCTTTGAAGCCAGACGTTGACTTCTCCTTTCTAGCTGTGAAAGCCCTAGATAGCATCTCCTTCAAATAGAAGGCTGTTTTTTATTTCTACATTGAACATATTTTGTTTAGCACAGCCACCTTCATCAATGATCTTAGCTGGGTCTCCTAGAGAACTTGCTGCAGCTTCTCAATCAGCACCTGCTGCTTCACCTTGTGCTTTTATGGTATGGAGATGGCTTCTTTCCTTCAATCTCATGAACCAGCCTCTGTTAGCTTCAAGCTTTTCTTCTGCAGCTTCCTCATCTCTCAGCCTTCATGGAATTGCAAAAAATGAAGACCTTGCTAGGGAATAGGCTTTGCATTAAGGGAATATTGTGGGTGGTTTGATATTCCATCTAGATCACTCAAACCTCCATATCGGCAATAAGGATGTTTCATTTTTATATTATTTGTGTGTTCACTGGAGGAGTACTTATGATTTTTTTCCCAAGAACTTTTCCTTTGTATTCACAGCTTGGGTAACAGATGCAAAAGGCCTCACTTTTATCCTGTCTTGGCATTCAACATGCCTCCTTCATCAAGCTTACTCATCTCTAGCTTTTGTTTTAAAGTTAGAGACTCATCCTTTCACTTAAACACTAGATGTTATTGCAGGGTTATTAATTGGCCTATTTTAATAATGTTGTGTCTTAGGAAACAAGGAGGACTGTGGAGACGGAGAGAAAGGGGGAGTGGCCGGTGAGTGGAGCAGTCAGAACATACCAAAGATTTATGGATTAAGCTTTCCATCTTATATGAGCATGCTTCGTGGTGCCCCCAAATAATCGCAATACTAACATCAAAGATCACTGATCACAGATCACCCATAACACATGTAACATGAATTAATGCATTTGAAATATGTGGAGAATTACTGAAATGTGACACAGAACCATGAAGTCAGCAGGTGCCATTGGAAAAATGGCACCAGGAGATTTACTTGATGCAAAGTTGCCACAAACCTTCAATTAAAAAAAAAAAAAAAAACTCAGTATCTGTGAAGTGCAGAAAAGCCCAACAAAACGAGATTCACCTGTAGGATCTTTGCAACTGTGATTGACATGGTCTAGCTGTGTCCCCACCCAAATCTCATCTAAAATTGTAACCTAGTTGTGATCCCCATATGTTGGGGAAGAGACCTCGTGGGGGGTGATTGGATCATGGGTGAATGAGTTCTCATGAGAGCTGATGGTTTTATAGGGGGCTTTTCCCCCTTTGCTCTGCTATTTCTCTCCTGTTGCTTTGTGAAGAACATGTTTGCTTTCCCTTCTGCCATAATTGTAAGTTTCCTGAGGCCTCCTCAGCCTTGCAGAACTGTGAGTCTATTGAACTTCTTTTCTTTATAAATAACCCACCCTCAGGAAATTCTTTATAGCAGTGTGAAAATGGACAAATACAGCGATCCAGTTAAGATGAGGGTCGACTGGATGTGTTTCCTTTTAATAAAATGAGAGGGATTTTGGGGCAGGGAGACATGGAGGAGGCATGAGGGGGAGGCTATATGGGATAGAGGCAGAAATGGGCGTGTGATGTGTGTACAAGCCAAGAAATGTGGAGGTTTGCCATCAACTGCTCCTAGGAAAGGAACTTGCCCATCAGCCTTTGGAGAGAGCATGACACTGTCCACACCTTGATTTTGGACTTCTGGCCACCAGAACTGTGAAATAAAAAATGCCATTGTTTTAAGCCACCCAGTTTGTCGTACAGCAGTTCTAGGAAACTGATACAATAGCACACATGTTTTACCTAAAAAGGACCAGGGCTATTATATTTTCCCCAAATCCAGTGATTTGAAAGCTGCCCCATTTGTTTTTCTGTGGGATTATCATTGATTGCTGTTTACAATGATAAGGGATTTAGGGGAAAACATCCTTGAGATGTGCTTGCCTAAGGGGACACTAGAATCCAGATTGGAGGTTTTAAGACAGCTCAACTTCGTTCATTACTCAGAACAATTTATTGAGTATCTACCTTGTACCTTGTGCCAGGCATTATGCTTTTGCTGGAATCAGAGTGGAAAAAGCAAGTGGTCCTTTTCAAGCTTGTACAGAAGCAAGCAAGTAAAAAGTTAAATATAACATGATGCCTGCCTGATGGGCACCTGACACCCGCGTATAGCCCAGCAAGACCTTCGGGAGGAAGCAGGGGCTGCTCTGAACTCTGGAGAATAGGATATGCCAGAGCTTGCCAAGAGAGGTCTCCGTGAACGTGTGCATGCGTGCACACTCAGAAGCATGCGCTCCTGGGGTCGGGGCTGGCTTGGATGTGGATTGACAAGCAGGGGAGCTGCTGGAGGGAGGGGCCCCGCAAGGGCGGAGGATGGAGGGCGGCACCTGCAACTTCAGTTGAGCCTGGCTGGAAGGCCCAGGGCTGAGAACCCCGTGAAAAAGTCCATGTGCAGATCTGAGGGCTGTGGGTGTGGGGCTAGGCTTGGAAAGGGAGCCATGGGAGGCTTATAAACAGGGTGCGGACGTGACCCATGAATTCTCAGCAAGCCCCATTGATTTCAAGTGGGGAACAGACAGCAGTGGGAGCAGCAGACGGAGGAGAGCCAGCCTGGTGGGCCGGGGTCTGGTCTCGGCACAGGACCGAGCAAGTGGATGAGGGGCTTCTATGAATCAACCTGGCCCTGGTGCCCAGATGTTTGGTCTGATGCCAGTGTGGATGTCGGGGAAGGTATTCTTTAGATGAGGTCCAAATTCACATCAGTGCATTTTGAGTGAGGCAGATTTCCCTCCACGATGTGGACAGACAAAGCTGAGGTTTCCAAGGAAGGGATTCCGCCTCCAGATGCCCTTCTGACCCCAGCCAGCACCGAGCCTGCCCTGTGTCCAGTACCCGGTCTCCCCTGCCCACTTGGGACTTGCCAACTTTCAGTTTTTTGGGTGTCTCTGCAGGGGGCCCCGTGGAACTCATGCCTTCCCAGCCCCAGTCCCTGGACCTGTCCTGCACCCACCTTCATCCACTCTAGACTGCCTCGCCCTCCAGCAGCACTGAGCTGGCCCAGAGCTCCATCCCGGGGGGCTCCGGCCTTCCTTCTCTGAGGGGCCCAATGCAGCTGGCCTTTCCCGTGTCAGGCCGCAGTGGCAGCAATGGCCAGCCACCCTCCCCATGGGAAATGGAAGCACCAACAGGTGCCCGTGTGGTCCAGAGAGGATGGATCTCCTTGTACGTCACACCCACACTCACACACATTCACGCTCACTCACATACACCACTCACGCACACACTCACGCTCACTCACACACACTCACGCTCACTCACATACACACACTCACGCTCACTCACACACACTCACACACACAC